>NC_084995.1:38619895-38629895 GCF_963854185.1 Sardina pilchardus | reverse complement strand
GGAGTAGCGTGATGTGGAAAATGAACAAGGTGAGCACATAGCAACCACCATTTGCATCTGAAGTAGTCACAAGTATTCAGTCATTCCATGCACCACAGGTTACCAATCACGGCACAAAGAAGTACGCCAAGCTGTGACTGCAAGCAAACGAGAGACAAATACCAAATTACAGGTTAAATGATCTGGTGTATGAATTCATTATATTACTCTGAACGTGTCGAGATGAAAACGGATGGTTTTCCCCGAACTGATATCCCCCCCACACCCTTATAAGGGTGAAAGTAAAGATGGTCCTTATGTTACTTTGCTTCTAGTAGACATGTGATGCTTAGTTCTCTGGTCAGACAGCCAGATCTGTCAGTTGATATGTGCTCTGTGTTATTACTGGTCAAGTGGGATGACTAGCCTATATGTGATGTGATTTCCTCAGATATGTAGACGCTACATGTATTGGCTAGCTGTTACTGCAGTGTATTGAGATGTAGGAGGTGTGTTATATAAAGCATAGTGAAGAAAGCTAGGCTCAAAGCAGTTTAACATAGATTAATGTCATAATAAAATGAAAGCAAATATTGCATATTTTGTTTAAACTTCTTGACAGATAGTCATAGTGACTGTGATTACTTTCCAGTTGTCATTCCAGTTGTCTTTCCAGTTTTATAAACCAGCTACTTAACCACAAAGAGGAATAATCCAGTCTTGTCTCTTCTAGTGTGGTCAACCGATCTTTGTCATAACACAACTTAGTGTAAAACATTATTTGCATACACTGACTTTCTCCAGCAGAGAAATAAGGTCTCGTTACTTCAGGTTCAGTTACTGCAGCTGGTAAATGAAATGAGAAGACAAGCACCACTGCTTCACTTCACATATTTGCTGCATCGGCAGTGGACCCTTCATCAGAGGGAGAGAAAAACACTCTGAGTTCTGCCATAGCTGCAGAGACCCCTGAGAGAATGTCTGCATTCGGAATGACGTCAAAAAGTTCTCCTGCGTCTGCAGCATGCAAAAGCCCCTTCGACTATCGATCGATCTCACCACTCCAACACCAAACACCAAACTCCTTTACTACTACAGCCACGAAAACACTGCCAACGACTGAGTTAAGATAGGGCTAAAAATAACATGTGAAATTACATAAGCCCTGTGTGAAATGATTCTATGTGGCACTTATATACACCACCACTGTTGTTATTGCATCTAATTATTTGATTAATGGCAGCTCTCCCACTGAGTGTGAATGCCAGGCACTTGCAGCCATAGGGACGCTGGGCCAAGGTCAGAGAACAGCATTGTGCTAATGAGGCCAAGTCTGCTCCTACTCTCTCTCTCTCCCTCTCTCCATCTCTCTCTCCCTCTCTCTCTCTCCCTCCATCCCTCTCTCATCGCCCGGCTCCCCTGAGGTGCCTTCAGTTCACCGCTGATTGGATCTGCTTTTGTTTTCACTCTGTTTATTCGCACTGCTGAAATAGTGTGTCGAAACAGACCACTTAACCGCGTTTTGTTGGAGAGGATTGGGACGGATCCAAAGGAGAGGCCCTACAGCAGACCAGACTCTTCACAGCTTGTTCCCTAAAGTCCCTCTCTTGCTCTTTTCTCGCGCCCTCTTTCTGTGTTTTTTCTCACTCCCCGCAATCGATACTTAACTCCAATATTCATCGAAGGCATCATTTTGTATATGGAAAGAGAGGATAATAAAGTGACAGCTAACCTCAGCTAGCCTCATAGCACAGGTAGAGGATATGACAATATACATTACTAAATGCATACAGAAAGCACCATTAGTAATCATATTGGACATACAGAACATAGCGAACCCCAATTCTTTAACCCGCCGAGGAGCTGACACAGTGTTTCTTGATGTGTTTACTTTGCTGTTTTCTTTTTTTAAACATTTAAATGTTCAAAAGTAGGGCATGCAATGCATACATATATTATGCTCTCTGGTCTGACAGAATTGAAGCCATCCCAAAATCAAACTGCCATGCTGTCCATCACACTAAGACTGATATCAGTGGAGGAGTTGCATGGGCAAGTGTGGGCCCTCCAGACAGGCCGAGGGCTATCGGACACGTGGAGTGACAGAGAGGGGGAAGTGAGAAGCGGCTGCCAGCTCCGCGTGCACTCTTCACAATGAGACGCACTGATAAATGTCACAGCCCGTTGGAAGCTAATCGTGCCGCTAACAGAGCTTTATCCATTTGTGTGTGTGAGTGAGTGTGTGTGTGTGTGTGTGTGTGTGTGTGTGTGTGTGTGTGTGTGTGTCTGATTTGCAAACACCTCTACGGTTTTTCTCAGCATGACTGTACAATGGATTTGAGGTGAAATTGACATGGACATGATTTTCTTGATAACTTGTGTTGCAGTGAATTATTAAAACACACTGTTCATCTGTTCAGCTAGGATTGCTCATGGTGCACTGGAAACAAGGTGTACTCCACACTACAACTGTGTTAAAAACATTGCTTCTCAGTGGTTACATAATTTATATTCATACAGATAATGGCCGGGTTTCCCAAAATCGTTAAGAAGCTCTTAAGTCCTAAGAACTTCTTAGGAGCGTTCTTAGAACATTCTTACAACGCTCCTAAGAAGTTCTTAGCACTTAAGAGCTTCTTAACAATTTTGGGAAACCCGGCCAATATGAATTCTGTTCAATTAGATTTTTTTGCTCACTGATTATTTTTCTACTTTTTCTTTCATTTCTGTATGGACCCATGTGGACCCATGCTTCAGGACCTAACTTGCTACTGATAGTTTATTATACTCTTTCAGCCAGTGAGACAAATGTCACAGTCTTATGAAGTCAAAGAACAATTTTGATTTGATTGGGGGGTTGCATTTGATAGGGGTACATATGATGGTTAGATTCCATACCACAAAAGAGCCCCATGGCCTAATTCAAAACGCCGATATCAAGTAATGAATTTAGAGCATGGAAGTGCAAATGCAATAATTGAAAGAGTCATTGTTGTAAAGACGAGCCCCATCTTTACATACAGCTTCAAATTTGTTCCGTTGTTCAGGCTCCACGCCCACACGGCCTCCAGCATTGTCAAATCTCCGAGGTTTATGGGATAGCAATCCTCTTGAGACCGGAGGACCTCGAGGGGCTTGATGAATGTGCCTACTTAAGCAAGTGCAAAAAGTCAACCGACAATGCAATGAATAATTTCAGCGGCTAACCTTTATCTGGGCCCACTTCTCAGCTACGGGCTAAAGTGCACATGGATTTGTGTTGCGTTCGTCCCCAAGGGCTCACTGACTTTTGAACTTTGAATTGAATTCTAATTTCAATTTTAGCGCTTGTACAGAATGTAAATTACCATTTGACCAAATCTATGGTGCACACTTATACAGAATCACAACATACCAATGGCAATTTAGGTGATATTTGATAGCTTTGCCTATGGCTGTATATGGTTTGAATTGAATGAAATTTAAATTTAATTAGGTAGAAGAAATCATTCAGATGCATATGAACTGTCATGCAATGCACATGCAAAATTAATAAAATGATCTGTAAACTGTAGTTATGAATGGTCTGTAAACTGGGTTAAGGGTCTGGTTGTGGTAAACTGGATCTAGTTCAAATGAATATGTGCAGTACACATTAGCTAGCACAACTTAGCTGAACGACTTCCTGCATGTTATGAAATCTAATCAACCTGATACGCAATCTACGACCATGTTCTATTCCATAGTATGTGATTCACTTACAGTAAGTGACAGCATTGCTGTGGCTCATGCTGGAGCAGCTTCCTGTGGACCGGGGGCAATCATATGGCTCCATCTATCCAAGCCAACACACAGAGATGGCCAACCCTCAGAACGGGTAGGGAGCCTACTTTTGGAGTTCCTACTAAGACTATGATGCAGCTAAGTGAGCAATTTCTCCCAGCCCTACTCTCAAACAGAGTCTGTACCGGTTGGCTTTAATACAAGGTAGAACAACCATAATCAATATGTGCCATTAGGTATTGGTTTTGTTCAGCTGTCAATAAATCAGTGGGAAACATACACTATTAGCTGGGTGCAATTGTGACAGTGAGTGATTATTCTTATTTCCACCAAAACATGGCCTTGTTTAACTTCAGGGTAAAACTACAATCACAACCACAAATCACAAAATGGCATGACTTCACTGGATATGTAGTCAATATCCTATTCAGCCTTTCATTGATACACATTTGGAACAAAGCTGAGAAAATGATGACAAATAATCAAATAGTGCAGCTGAGTTGTCTGGACTTTGGGTCCCTGTTCTGCTTACTCTGTGAACTGTCTGAGATGTGACTTGCAGGTGCTGCATCCACATGCAGCAGAGAAGAGCCATAACATACTTCCTCAGAGTTAGCATTCACTAGACCTGCTGTAAAAAAAAAAAAAAAAACACTGACTAACGCAGTCAAGCCTATAAGGACGTCCCCATGCTGGAGGGACATGGGGTCCAGAGAGCTTCAGGATCATCCGGTCCATGACACATTTGCAGTTTTAAGGTAAAAATACCAACATGTAAAACTCTCCTTCAGGTATGACAACAGTTCAAATGTCTTGCGTAATTTACCAACCGTTTATTAACCAACCAAGCACAACCAGTGTTTGCTTTGCCGGGCCTAATCAGTGTGAATGGGTGGTTAGCACTGAGTTCAGTGATACACTGGTCTGAAAACCACAGAGCCTCATCACAGTGGGAGTTACATAAGATGACGGAGCCACCAGGAACAGACGCCCATTTGACAGCGGTCAGAGGTCAATTTGATTTGTCACAAGATCTTACTACTGGACACCACTTATGGGATATGAAAGCACCTATAACAGGACATAATTAGTCTCCATTTAATTTGAGTATTTTGCTGCCAATATAGTGACATAAATGAGATACAGCACAGGTTTTGTAAAGGCTTGATGAATATGAACTAATGTGGTGTTGTACATTAGCAGAGCCTATGATGAGTGCTGTCAAAATAGATGTAGGAACAGCAAAACATTGCATACAATATACTCATACATTACCATTATTGTATTGAGAAACAATCAAGTCAACTTGTTGCATAAAATCTCATTGTCCCTTATATGGAGTTATCGTTCAATCTAATCAGCAACTGCTGAGTAACATCATTACTGTGCATGTCAAAATTGGTCAGGCCAGTTTAATGCATCTATTTCATACAGAGAGAGATGCACATGTCCTCTAAATAGCACCAAATGTATAATAGAAAGACAATGATCTGACTATTCAAAGAAGGCTCCTCGTGGACATCAGAACGACTGTCTAGTCTTGCTTTGATTAGACCATGCCATGAAATCAGTTACATGAAGCCTTTATCATATTGAAATCCCTCAAAGAGATGTCGTGCATTCTAGATGCATTCTTTAACTGCATCTCTTTCAGTGACATCTATTTTCATCCACCTTTCAGACGTGAAACAGATCCGTAAAGAGCTGAGAATTCCAGAAATACCAGTTAACAATATTCAATAAAACAGTTATCCATTCGGGAGAAATTGAATGTAACGACATATATGCTATACAATGGTTAGAGATGCGCATACATTCCTGTTTCTGATGCTAACTCTGACTCCAGCCCGCAGTGATCACGACAGAGCCGGGAGCCGGTAAGACGTGTCATACATAGCCTGTGGATCTGAGTAGACTAAGTAACAGATGCATTTCTTTTGGACCCGTCGCATCACATAAACCTGCATGAGCCTTCAAACTACTATGATAGGCATATAACTTAGGCTATTCATATTTATCACCTCCAAAAACGGCTAATGGATGGTCTGGAGAAGACGTGCTCGGGTTTTGATTAGGAAACTAAGATGATATCGTCAATAAAATGCAGAAATAATTATGCTATAGTTAATTCACGATATGCAGCACCTTACCAACATGTGTTGCCAATATGTAGGCAGTGCCAAACTGCAATGTCCTCATTCCGCACATTACATAATTAAGACCAACATAAAATTATGCCATTACCTACAATTCGTGACATCAATAAAACGCCTTGAAAATAAGATTCAAACACAGGTTTCATTCACCAAACTATGTAAATTTGCTTCCACACCTGTAAGATATGGGATTGCTCACCTTTTTTGTAATGGTGACCGATGCACACTGTACAGTCCAAAATATCATGCGTAAATCCATGTTTGGTCTTTCCGTAAAAATCTTCTAGTAATTCCATATCCTTTGCATTACTGCGTTCCACAGACCAACTGTTTCTTTTTAATCCAGACCTACATATCTGACAGCATCCAGGACCTTCTCTCTCACGCAAGTCTCGCAGCGCTTTAGTGCTGAAGTTGCCTAGTTACCCCTCTCTCATTCAAGGTGGATGGAACCCCGTCCCCAGTAGCCAATCGCATTGGGAGATTAAGTATTTCTCAGCTCAGTCTCTCCGGTTTGAAGCGAAAATAAGGAGAGTGGGCGGGGGGAGATGTAGACCCATGACAGAAAAAAAATTAAAATGCACAGAGGATAATGTGGACGGGCGATACGTTTGGAGTAAGATGAATGTGGGGGGAAGGGAAAGGGGGATTAGATTCAAAGCAAAATAGGGGGCAACGGACACAACAGTTGTTGTCCACTCTTTCACGGCTGTTACTGTCACAAATGAAATGATGGGTGCTTACTGTGCTGATGACGGTTGATGAGTCAGTGTCCGTGGGATCAGAAGCTTTATGGGCCACGTTATTGTTCATGCGCGAGTCTCCTGATTAATTAGAAAACAACCCTCTAATTTACTGGGATGTCATGTTATAGAGTAAAGTACTAAATCGCGTTTTGTGCTGAACTTTCAAACATACCATACGGTTGTTTTACCATTGGGCTATTGGTTGTGATTTCTCTTTACAGCAGTCTTTATCAAGGGAGAGTGGCCTCATATTACTCAAGAGGCACAATACTGTCATGATAACAACACATTTTATAAAATAAATAACATTTACATCATTGACAAAACAAGTTGAAAATGAGTTTGCTGTTGAGGCTGTGTGAAAAATTCACCATAGGCTGATAAGAGGAAAGCCATGTTCTTGATGGTGGATATGTCTCTATTCTGTTAGTGGTGGGATTATGTCTGACCTCTTCATGACATCATGAATAGACCCCCTGCTCCCTGGTACATTAGTATAAACTGCACTGTGCGAGGCTATAGCCAATAAAGTTGCTTTTGTGAAACACAGCACAGGATTTAAATGCTACAGTATATTTATGATGTGTTTAATGGAAGTAATGGGCTCGCTCCTCGAGGGCAGCATTCTCTGTCAAAGCACGACTTACACTCTGAATGGCATCGGACATGTGTGACAATACAGCTGCTATAATGTCAGCCGTTTACAAATCCGCAAACTTTCCCCAACCACGGAGCGGGAAGTCCACCTCAGGATAAACACTGAATCATAGGGTTGGGTGACTGTGTTTGTTGTGCGATGCGTCTGTCGCTCTGTGTGGATCTCAAGTGTCTGGTCTGTGAGCTCTGTGACAGTGCCCTGCCACAGACAGGATGATTGACATGCGGCCCGCTGGCTTATGGAGCCGTAATCTGGGAGCCCCTGCAGATGGACGTGATCCCTGTTGTCTGCCGTCTCCCACAGCAATCTCCATGTTTCACACACATGCACTTTGTTTATTGGTGGCAGCGGTTTTAATCTCCTCTCCTCTCCTCTCCTCTCCTTTCCTCTCCTCTCCTCTCCTCTCCCCGCCCCCCATTTTGGTGTAAGCCCCTATACCTACCCCACCCCAGTCTCTATCACGTAGATGCATCCACGCTGTCCATTAGAACAAAAAACATTAAATGGGTCTTGAGCTCAGGCTCAAACAATATGGCCTGCCACAGCACAATTAATCCTGCTTAAACGTGGCGTATTGCATCATCTCATTGTCATGTTATTTTAAAATGGTTGTTTTGAACATTATCTCAAATATTTCATAGTATTTTACGGATGTCAAAGATTATTTTTACATGCATAGTATGTCGCTGATGTTTTAAATATTTGTCAATTCATGGACCTTTTGTTCTAAGAGTTCTACATGAAGAAGTGCACATGTACAGTAGGAGACAATAAAACCATCCAGTCAAAGAAATAAATAATAACAATAATCAACTAAATTGTTTAATTCAAAGATAGTCAAAAGAGCACCATATCTTATAAAATATCGAACACAATGTTCAAGGGCTCCTTAACATTCTAAATGTCAGATTTTGCTGTAAAATCGTTGGGACTGCCTTAGTCAAATCTCTTCTCTTACTTGCTGTGAATACAAAGCTGCCTATCCATCAATAGCTCTGAATGAGGTCGGTGTTTTTCTTTATCTGACTGTGGGGCGTTTGGTCTGCCTGGCTGTAAATTAATACTAAACATCTGCAAATAAACAGCAGCCTCTCTAACTGGGACAGTAGGCAAAGAGAGACTGAACATCAGCGCATTTGTTGTCATCTGATTCCAGACAAACTGATGTAGCCTCCCTGAAAGTGAGAGTGCTTCTCTGCTCTATTGTGAGAAACTTGCCAACACTCTCTCCATTCTGTCTGGACTGTCAATGCAATAGCACCATTTGGGCGGCCACATCAATTGCGCTCGTCACAAAAAGAGCCCATTTGGAATGATTAATGAGGCCCTCTTTGTGAAGCATCTGGAATGGCCTGTGAAGAGATGGTAAGGAGTGAAATCCCAGTTGGAAAATGCTGGAAAATTGCTCTCAATTGACTGTTTTCATCAAGTCTTCAAGTAATCACATCTGAATTACAATTAAACTGACCGTATAACACTCTCTGTTTTTGCCCCCAACTGTGTGAATTACCATTTATTGTCATGGCCCTGTTCCGACTGACATTGATGGATAGGGCTTGACCTCTGGCTTGGACCAGATTAGAATTCTGCTCATGTCCAGATCCAATCTTAAAGCCAAAACAGGCAGAGTCTATATAAAATATTCTGACACTCTCTTGAGTTTGAAATGAAAATGTAACTTGCTGTCTGATGTTAAAACAACTAAAAGAATACTGGCTGCTGTTTAGTGTTCAGTGCAATTCCAAGTTTCCTGTAATTAATGGTAATGCCTTTGAAAAAACAGAATATTGAAGTGACTCGCTGAAATATTCTTATCCAATGTAAGTTTTCGTGTTCGCAAGCTTTTAGAGTGAGCTGAAATAATGAATAACTGTAACTGGCCTCTTTTTTGGGGGAAAAAAAGCATCATACCCGAGCATTGTGTTCAGAGTGTTGATCTATTTCCGTACAAAACAAGGACAGGAACCGATGAATGGTGCACACAGCTCCTCCAGGGGGACCCTCTGAGCAGGGCACCCATACACATGTTTCAACTAAACTCCACGCTCAGGACAACCTGTTGTCATGGAAACTACTGTTCATACCCAATTTGTCCAAAGGGTCTTTCATGTCTGTGTGCTTAATAGATGTAAGAGCCCTCCAAATATACACATTCACTCTCACACACAAACAAGCTCTCTCTCTCTCTCTCTCTCTCTCTCTCTCTCTCTCTCTCTCTCTCTCTCTCTCTCTATATATATATATATATATATATATTTATGCAGAGACTAAATGAACAGCGTAGGAAATGTCATTAATCATAATTTGACAATAAATATTTGAAAATTAACATGTACACGCTTTACGCTTTGAAGATTATGAATGAATTAAACCAGTTAACCCCTCACATCAAACCATTCTTAGCTACTCTCTCTAAACAAGTAACAGTACAGCTCACATTAGTCATGGTACATCAGACAGCCAGTGTCCACCAACTGACCATTTCAAAGCTTAACAGGCATTACAAAGCGTCAGTGGCTTTCATGGCATTCTAATTGTTAAAGAGAGAGAGAGAGAGAGAGAGAGAGAGAGAGAGAGAGAGAGAGAGAGAGAGAGAGAGGGAAAGAGAAAGAGAAGAGGGAAAGAGGAAGAGAACAAAACATCCACCGATTCTGACATGTGAGAGATGAGATGTCACTGTGTGATGCAGTGTGGTAGTG
>NC_084995.1:38611640-38617195 GCF_963854185.1 Sardina pilchardus | reverse complement strand
CAACTCTGCAGATATGCGAGATGTAATTAAAAGAGACTCAGTGCGATGGGCTCCCATTCTTCTCGCACACATCAGCATGGGGCACATGCTGGGGAGAGCTTTCTTGGAGAGTCGCACTGGCAACGTGAACGCCGCTGTCAAGGTCAATGCCAAGGACAGAAGGCGGCGTACGACGCAATCCGAGACGAGGCCCACCTGCTGTGTGGTGGCGGATGGTAATAGGGCCCTGGCGCTACAAGACCAGCGTGACGCCACAGGCTGGAATAAGGGGAGACGGGTTAACACAACCGCCACGTATGTCTTGCTCCTCATACGTCTTCTGTGCGCTACAGTACATGCCTCTCATGCACACACACACACACAAGCATGTCGCCCCTGACCTGGCATCCTGAAACAATATCTATGCAAATGCATGTGTTCTGCGCAAATACTGCATGCCCCAACCCCAGCGGCTCCTGCCATCGGTGTGTCAGAAGAGGAAAAAAATCATCTCGGGCCGTGGAAGGAGCAGTGGCATGCAAATAGGGAGGCAATAACGCTACCATCGATCAGCACGCTATTCGTCCGCAGGCAGGCGGGCAAAAAAAATCAGGCGAGCTGTGGAGGAAAAATCAGAGTGGCGAGGTTGGCATGTTTAAGCCTTTCACTCTCACGGTGATGTGATGTGTCTGCAGTGAGCAGAGAGAGAGAGAGAGAGAGAGGGAGGGGGAGAGAGAGAGGGAGAGAGAAGAGAAGAGAAGAGAAGAGAGAGAAAATCAAATCTGACCTACATTTGGGGAGTGGGTATCCTTGGCATGCTGCGCTCCTCGGAGTGACGTGGCATCACATGTTGGACACGGGGGGGCATGGCGCAGACTCCTCCTCTGCTGCAGTGCTTACTCTCCAAGGTGTGTCAGGGATGCCAGCTGCTCCACCCATGCTAACAGGGCACCGGGCGGGTGGGGGGGGGGGGGGGACAGAAGGGGGCGTGGAGGCATATAAATCCTCCTCCGCAGAAGGAGGACCAATATTTAGGGGGACGTGATTGTTTTGTACAAGCATCTGTGGAAATATGCACACACACACACACACACACACACACACACACACACACACACACACACACACACACACACACACACACACGCACACGCACACACACACACATACTCATAAATAAACAAACACGTAAGCACACAAGCAAACACAGACGCACACACACACAGCATGCGAGCAAAGATAAAAGACCTTCACAAATCACACACAGAGTTAGATGTGTGAAAGTTCAGGAGTTAAATGATTAGCGTGAACCATATTTTGTTGTTTAAAAAAAGGTCATATTACCATTAGCATCAGTTGATATATAGACACAAACAGACAAAGGTTCACTAGTGATCTTTAACACTGAAAGCGAGAGACACAATCTGCCTGATTCAGATATTTTTGACACCCATCTCTTTGTGTTTCTCTCTCAGGCAAAGATTTTGAAATTAGAGCAACTTGAATACGAGAGGGAGCAAAGTGAGGGAGAGAGAGGGAGGGAGGGAGGGAGGAGAGAGAGAGAGAGAGGGAGGAGGAGGAGGAGAAAAGCTGTGCCTGTGAAAAAAAAGCTCAGTTCTGCAGTTCTGTGAGGAAACGCTTTGATCCCGTACTGCCGCAGCCGGGATGTTGAACACCCAAGGGTTAACCAAACCCTGCCTGCTTTTATTTTAGGCTTACTCTCCATTCTATTTGGGAATGCTGATTAGCAATTCAAATGCCTCCTCTTTCAATATGCTTGCCCAGCTCTCTCCCTTCCTCTCGCTCCCTCTCTCTCTCTCTCTCTCTCTCTCTCTCTCTCTCTCTCTCTCTCTCTCTCTCTCTCTCTCTCTCTCCCCCCTTTTCCTCTCTCTGTTTTCAGGGCAGTCTGACAATATTTCTGCTAAGCTCCATTTCCCTTTTATACCACTGTGGAGTTGTTGTTAGGATCAGGAAAAATGGGAGTGGGTTGTGTGTGTGTGTGTGTGTGTGTGTGTGTGTGTGTGTGTGTGTGTGTGTGTGTGTGTGTGTGTGTGTGTGCGTGCGTGTGTACACATTTGTTTGTGTGTATATGCGGAGGGTTAAACGATTTTTCCAACCATCTGTTTTGGTCATAATCTGCGATCAGGAAAACATGCTATGATAGAGGTCATGTCAGTCATGTTTTTCTATACAGAGCTGACTTCTGAATATATCGCTTTTCTGAATTAGTTGGAACACTTTCTAGATAACATCATGTGCATGTAATTGTTCTAAAAGGAAGTATTTTTCATAGTCTCCAGGTATATTTATCACTCCCAGCTCATAGCACTCAAATCCACCAACTCTTTATCCTTTTTCTGAAATAAAATCACATATCATTTACTGTAATGTAAGTCTTTAGTAGACATAGTGAGCTGTTGTCCTGTGTGTATCAGAGCCTAACACATGAATGTACATTCTTGCTCATATTAACCTCATACGTTTGCATCCCACCCCAGTTCGGGTAATTGGATTTAGTGCGCAAACAATAGGATCCTGCACTTACAAAACAAGAAGCATACGACTCGTCACAATGGCCCTTTCAGCTGTCCTGCCAATCACGGCCTGATTAACACTGTTTACTAATCTGGATTCATCGCATCACTTTTCTGGCAGCACCACAATGCAGTCTGTATTTTTTTCTTTTCTTTTTTTTTTTAAAGTGGCAGTGCTGTTGGCGCCCTATTTAGGGGATTCCTTCATCACAATGGCATCCATTAAACATTCATCCATTCACCCTGGTTGATTTGCATGTGCACACCAAAGACGTGTTCATAAAACATTCATCTGTTCACTTCATGCCATTTACATACTCACATTCTTACTGGAACCCTTCACACAGATTTCAAACAATGTTTGTTCAGCCAACTGCGCTGAGTTCAGCTGTACGATTGATTTTTTTAGTGTACTTGTGTTGTCATGTAATGTGCTTTGTGTAGCCTATAGCTTTAAAGCTTTTTGAAAAGGTCATTTCGGTCGGTGACCTCTAACCAAGCGCATCTTTCTTTCCTGATCCACGTTACCTGTGTCCCCCTTGTGCACACTGCAGGTATAGGTGGCATCAGTCTCGGTGACAGGTGAGTAATAGCTCGTCTGTGGCCTAGAGAGGAAGGCGGAATAGCGCTGAGATGGGTGTGTGTAGCCCCACACATCATTCAGGGGGATGACAGGGCCGAGAAAGGAGCCGGCATGACTCTGCTTCTTCCCACGCACGGCGCGGAACATCACAACAGCCGTCAGAGAGCGGCCTCACATCCACACAAGCACCTAGTCCGTCTTGTCTCCTCTCAGCCGGCTCGGTCCGTTTCACCCCACACACACACACACACACACATTCGCGCACGCGGCACACGCATGGCTACACAACCCAGAGCGCAGTGTGTGGATGCACAGCACAGCAACGCTCACCTGGAGGGGAATTAGTCATCCGTAACGCATGCACACACCACACGATTAAAGCAGTCTATCACTGTATGAATAGAGTGTGTACACACGTACACACATACATGTACACACACACACACACACACACACACACACACACACACACACACGTAAACACAACCTACACCCACACATACACACACCTCTTACCCATGTACGGTAAGAGTGACAACAATATAGACAGAATGAGCACTGCTTTTTTTCTGCCCTGCTGAAACCAAACCCCATGATGGATAATATATTGCACCGCAGTGAGCAGAGAAAAGCAATATGACCACCTCCTGACACGACAGGAGTCAACAAACATATGGGGCATTCTGGCCATGGCAGTAATCTGGTGAGGTAGCAGGGGGTGGCCTTGGCTTGGCGGGGGCAATCTCATGGCAACATTTTCGGGATGACATCAGGGGTTCGGTGGTGCCCCCCATCCAGGATGACCAGCTAAAGCTTATTGTTGCCGGTCTTGCCTGGTGGGATGTTATTAAAGATTACACTAGATTATCGCCACACCGCACCACCGTTGCTTCGCAACACAATATGTTGTCCTCTTGGAAACATGCAATATTTACAAAGTCACTCGTGTGCACGATTTCAGAGCTAACAAGAGCTGGTATCAATTTATATAACCATTTTCAAATGATAAGCCTTATATGTCTTGCAATATGTCAGTGAAATAAGGTTATTATATTGTTAAAACAGCAAGGCCCATACAGCATGTTGTATGGCGAAAAACTGTCAGCTGAATGGATGCATTAATATTGAACACCTGAAAAAACAAATTGGTATGAGGGTCACTGACCAATGACCGTGATCCATGGATGGCCTGCAAGGCATGCTGGGTTTTCACCATCATTTCATGAAAGATATTGATTGGATGTGCTTCTAACCCACGTGTCCTTGCTCATCACAGGTTCTCACTTTATGGAAGGAAAATGGTAAGAAAAACACAGAAATATTGAAGTCGCTCTCGTTTGCTGAAAGTCCAATTATAGTGAATTGTAACGTAACTTGAAGTGGCATATCTTTTTGCAGAACTTGTCAATATTGCGTGCACTGCATTCGGTCATCATGGAGTCAGTGTGACAAACATTTCCAGACTTTACTCACAGCCCTCACCGCCTTGAGACGCTGAAGGGATATTGAGAGCAAGAGGATGAAAGAAACTATCCACGCTGAAATGAACAGAGAGAGCAAGAAGGCGATCAATGCAAAAGTGCACATCGCTGTGACAACTTCAATGGACGTACCATCAAACACGTCCACAATGCTTTTCATTCATTCATTCATTCACCACTCTGCCAAAGTGGAAAAGAGCAGTGGTAGAATGATAAATGCAGTCAGAAGTCTGACACAAAGGAATAAATAAATGATCCCAACCACTGGAATGTTCAGAAACAAGGAGTTCAATAGCAACAAAAGATGAGTGTCATCAAAATAGCTCCCTGATGATGAGAAGCACAAGCTGTCGCATGGTGACTGGGGAACGTTGTGCTTGAAGGAACACGGCTACGGATTAGGACACGAACAAACCACACGTAAATGACACTGTCCAGGGCCACTCATGACTTATGTATCAAAAGAAGGAGTGTTGAGATAAGTGTGCCCATTTTCCCCGTGTCAAACGCTGTGGTGGCACAACGCGACCAAGACAAGCGGCGGGCGTCCTCCAGAGGAACAATTACGGTGGCAGTGAGTCGGCTTCTGAGGAACACAAAAGTGTTGATCTGCATGCGCTCATCTGGGACTCCGGCAAACTTCCTCTCTCTTTGAAGAACACTTCTGACGATCGCTCCTTACATAATTAAAGGGCGACATTGCGTAACACGGACTCCCAGTGTCTGTGTGCTGTCTTTCAGCAAGTGCCGCAGTGACCTCCTTTAGGTCCCTATATGGCTAAAGGAAGAGGATTGAGGAGGGGGCTGCCTGTCAGGCTGAGGGGGCCCACTGTGTTACAGTAATATAGAGGAAACCACCATAATGGCCTCCAAAACAGTGATCATCATAATGAAATCAAATCTTGTTCTGAGGTGATGGGCAAGACAATTGGATCTGCAGCTTGCAGTGGATTCCCCTGAAATCATAGATTAGGAAAG
>NC_084995.1:38479140-38606640 GCF_963854185.1 Sardina pilchardus | reverse complement strand
AGTAATGGCCATATGCTGAATGCTCCAGGCATATCTGTAAAAAGCTAGTACTCAAGAAGGCAAAATCATGTAAAAAAAAATATTATGCTGTACAGGAGAGTGTGTTGAACAACTCTATGTTTTCAGAAATTAAATCGGATGTAAAATAGAGTTTGTAGACCCTAAAAAGCAACTGTCCACGTATGTGGACGTTGCGCAACAGAGGAGTTAAATGGCCAAAAATTTGATTTTGTAACTAGGACTTTTTTTTTTTTTTTTTTTTCAAATATGATTTTAATTGCTTTAAATTACAAATAACAAACATTTGGTAAACATATTTATAAATAATGACCTAATTACATGTGGTAATGCCAAGGTGGTATGGTAATATGGGGGTAGTAGAGGGTTGGGTGGGTAGTAGAGGGATGGGTATGAGAGTACTAGAGGTGTGGGTGGATTAGTAGTAGAGGGGTGGGTAGTATGGATGTAGTAGAGGGGTGGTTGGGTAGTGGTGGTAGTAGAGGTGGGTAATATGGGGGTAGTAGAGGGGTGGGTGAGGGTCTGTGAGCAATAATGGGGGTAGTAGAGGGGTTGGGCGGGTAGTATGGAGGTAGTAGAGAGGTGGGTGGGTAGTATGGGGGTAGTAGAGGGCTGGGTGGGTAGTATGGAGGAAGTAGAGGGCCATAGTTTCCACATTTTCTGTCATTACATTTTATCCTTTTTTACCCCTTTGTTGCGCACTGTCCACATACGTGGACAATAACATAACTTCTACATAAAAGCATATTTTTAAAAAATTCCAACTGATTTTCAATATTGGGCTCATATAGAGTAATAAAATCAATACTAAAAAAATCTAGACACTTTTTTTCATAATGCGTGCATGAAAGGGTTAAATATATATATATATATATATATATATATATATATATATATATATATATATATATACACAGTATATAAACATACATTTTTGTAAGGAAATTTCATGGACACAATTCAGTTGGGAATGTGCCTCTCAGCTAGCCTGTAGTGTAGACCATACAGGGATGTACATGTTCACAGAGTCAGGCTACCTCTCAGCAGGAGTGTGTCCCAAGAGATACTATGTATATGAGTAGTGTGCGTCTGACATGGAAATGTGAAGGAAAAAATCATCTAAAAAGTCATATTAGTAGATGCGGATATATGTGCTATGATAACAAGATAGGTTTGTTTTATGAGTATGTTACATGATGTGTGTAGTAGTCCAATATAGTTACATACAGGTTGCCATAGATAGATAGATAGATAGATAGATAGATAGATAGATAGATAGATAGATAGATACTTCATTGATCCCCAATGGGAAAATCAAGCATACATTCAATTCCCCAAGAGGAAATTCAATTCAAGCCATGTCTCATTGTACAACAGATGCACCCAAAACACCTGTTTAGCAGGGTGTAAACTGTCTCTTGTCCACTGTTCTGTCCCTACATAAAAATTGAATTCAACAGTCTTTGTATATGTTATAACTAGCCTGCCAAATTCAAACAGAACACGCCATATTGAATGATGATGTTTCCGAAACATATCCCAATAGCTCCATCTACTGGATAAGATGGAAATTGTCAGTGTTCGTATAAGAAATTCTTGGTAAGAGAAATGGATTCTCGTATAATGCCTGACCCAATAAATAATGGTCAGAAAATTCTAATTTTTAGAATCTGGAGTCTTTATTAGGCCCTAAACCAAAATGTAAAAAAAAAAAATGTAAAAAAATATTTGCAAATACGTTTTTCTGTTTGTATCATATTTGATACATTGGGCATTACACACACGTTGGTCAATAACAAGAACTTGGACATCTGTAAGATTTTTGGTCATCCATAACATCCAAATCTTTCTTTCTTCAAACAGCTGCCTTTTTACATCCATTTCTTTCATTTTGCAATGAGATAACCAGGCAGAAGCGTTACTTTTAGTAGAACTTCTCTCGTCATGCTCTGTATTTGGAGTCCTATTTCTATTTTACACTTCATCATCTGTCTCTACATGGCCCTGTATGTTACTCCAATTGCCATCAAGGAATTTCAGAACATTTTCCGTAGAGAACTTTCTTTTATACCTCTGTAAATTAGCCATAGCATGGATTTGTAGGAATTTTGAATACGGATTATGAATTATTTGTTGTAAATATCACATTTTAATATGTAAATTGTGTAATTGATTCATTAAACACTGTATGGAAGACATAATACTCATATAATATCCCCCCCCCCCCAAAAAAAAAAACCCATGACCACTGAGGGAATTACCTGCTGTATCAAATTTGATACTAACATTTTCTGCTCGATTTTACACCAGAATACATTTGAATTTTTTTTTTTTTAAAAATTGTTTTTTGAACAAAGCAATATTTCATTTTAAAATATTGATACATATGTAAAGGTAAAGCTCACCATAAAATCATCAAATTACCAATATCCTTGACCTTTGCATAACCATCAGGGTGCTAATGAGATTCCACCATTTTGAATTGTAACAAACCACTTGTCAGAATTGTTATAATGCAAAAGGTATCCAACAGGGGGCAAAAGACAAGTAACAGATTGTATACAACTGGGTTTTATGCAAAGTTTATATCTCATGGTGATGCAATGGGTCTCAGAAATGCATGTATCAAATCTGATACGCACGGCACTATAGGGTTAAGACATTTTGAAGATAACTGCATGGTTTGCAAAGTAACAACAGATTTAACTACCACATTAAAAAAAGAAACACATAAAGACAGGCACACACACGCACGCACGCACGCACGCACGCACGCACGCACGCACGCACGCACGCACACACACACACACACACACACACACACACACACTATGGGAGCTCCTCCAATGTATATTAAATTACCCACATCAGCTGCTGCTACAGAAGCAGTGATTAATGACCCTCATGCACACACCCAATGACAACAACCACCTCCAGATTGAGCCCTGACTTGCTCCATGCGTCAGATGACTTCCAGTTAGTTCCCATCTCTTCATGCAAATATGAAGCAGCGTCAGATCTTTTTGGAAATCAGACAATAGCCATCTGTCATCAGCAACGGTTCGACTAGACATGTGGGTGCTAGTTGTCACCGATGGCTGACATTAACCAAGAGGCTTGAGGGTTGCTCCTCCAAACCCAGTTCCACGTGGTTCTCTGCGCTCAGTCTCCTGTCCGCTACATGCTCCACAACGGCAGAATCATCTGAGAATTCCTGTTGATGACAAATGAAGAGTTGAGAAATTAGCATAGAACCTCTTAGAATTATAAGGTTCTACCTGACATTTTTGTCAAAGTTGAGTTACTGACATATTCTCATCCTTTGCCACCTGAAGAAGGTGAGGTGAGGTGTTTCTTGTAGGATTTTTGGACATTATATCTAAAGAAGTTTGTTCTGCTTATTAGTATAACTCTATGTAATTCTAAAACATTTTAATGTCTCAGAAATACTCAAAATGTAGATCGAACCTTATAATTCTAAGGGGACTTAATGACAGTGTAGTGACCTTTATCCACTTAGAGTAAGACATGAAAGATACAGTGAAATGTTATCTAGGGCCATACCAAACATGAAATGACACTCTTATGTCGTCATCCAGACCAACCCACTTTGATATGGCAGCACAAGGAATTTCTAGGAATTAGATTAGTTTCATATGACATAGAAATGCAAATAATACCACTACTAATAAAAAACAATATGTTTTATCTATTCTTTGACAGAAAGAATGTGAGAACATGCACCGTATACTTGTGTGAACAAATGGAGAAAATCACTTTTTTTTGCTTGCATTTGCTACTTATATCAAGACTCCCCCCAAGAGTCTAAATAAAGCCTGACAGAGTTAATACAAATCTGCCATGGAATGTAATTCAAAATCAAAGCCACCCTTTCAAGTACTTGAGCAACAATAACCCCTGTACTCAGGCTAACGCAATACCAGGTTGTAATGGTGAATATTCATTTGTTGTTGACATATAGATAAGCATAAATACTTAACAAACATGCAAATCAATAAACCACTTTTAATTTTAGACAGAAAGGTTATTTGTGCTATATGGGTACAAGATCATTCTGAGGGAGAATTTAAAACAGTCTAAAACAGTGACATATATGATCAGTGTGTGTAAATCCAGATAATTGATTCAGACACCTGACTGACAAGTCATCAGCCCTACTTGGCCACAGACTTAGTGACGTGGTTCTCTTGTCATGATTTCTTGCTTTTGTTGTCCTTGGTGAATAAACAATGTTGCTCTTGTTGTTACTCATGTCCAGCGTAATCTATGCCAGGCTGACACGTGCATTCTAAGCGGGCACACTGTATCAAATGAGGGCAGTTCAACACGAGACAGGAGTCTCGCATGCCCTCTACGGCTGCCTGGATCGTAATGTTGTTACTTAGTGCCTTTGCCTTAACTGCCTGCATCTGACCTTTTGGTTTCACCTAGTAAACCAGATGATGTGTGGTACTGTACAGTGTCAAAGGATACCTGCCTCTGCAGAGTCATTTACTCTCAAAGTTTCATGAAAGAAAACATAGTAGACTGTGTGTGTGTGTGTGTGTGTGTGTGTGTGTGTGTGTGTGTGTGTGTGTGTGTGTGTGTGTGTGTGTGTGTTGTGATGATTAAACTATTTGGTAAGGAAAGGAGACTGAGACATAAATCCAGCAATGAAAATAAAGAATCACATGTACAAAGCATGTTGGATCTTAAAGTTCACAGACCAAGCAACTCGTGTCCCTATTTTTCCGTAAAACTCTTAAAAGGTTGTACAATCCTCGAATTATTTTTATTGCGACACGCTAGTCGGCAGAAGCACTTTTGGCTATAGCTGTGGGTATTAAATCCTGAAGGAGATTGTGACTATTGTACCCACAGGCTCAAGAACTGAAAACAAAAGCATTCTTGTTCAGACGGTCATCTGATTGGCTAGGGAAAAGGCAATAATGTCTTGAGTTACTACGTATGAGGGGAGTTCTTGGTATAAATGCTGAAATGGTCACCCAAGGTTGAGGGTTCCAACACTCCAGCCACAATCCACCTAAGTAAGGTCACATCAAGGAGGCAAACATGGTCAGCCGGTGAGTGAGCATTCATATTTTCATCACAAGTTGAATGGATTCACTGCACTGCTTCTTTGAATGATGATTCATGGTTGGTTGGTATTTGGTTAGATAGTTAGATTGAAAGAGTTCACAATAGAAATTGAAATACAGCGACCAGCTTTCAGAGTTTTGGATATTCGGTACCGCTTGATGACCATTTGTAGACTGCCTGATCAATGTTTCACTTTGACAAACTTAGCACAGCAAACCAGAGTGATGAGCTATGCGGAGAATTGAGTGAAAACTGATTTATCCTTTCTATTTGGCGAGCAGATTTGAACACCCCGCTGGTGGCTACAAGAAAATCTTTGAAACTGTGGAGGAGACTGGAGAGGCTCTCCCAGCAACAGTCACTGGTAAGCCTTTACGTCCCCCCCGTCTTAACTGATAAAAAAATCTATTTACTTCAAAGTCAAAATGGCCACATGACTTTTCCCATTCCTTTCTGGCCTGTCCACAGGACGGATCCCGTCCTTCTTGAGGGGCAGTTTGCTGCGTCTGGGCCCAGGTGTGTTTGAGGCAGGAGATCAGCCCTTCCTCCATCTTTTTGATGGCCAGGCCCTAATGCACAAATTTGACTTCGGTAACGGACAGATCACCTACATGCGCAAGTAAGAATAGTTTTGTTCATAAATTGTTAACAAAATTAAGTCCCCTGTTTTCAGTATTAGTGATAAAATGTTTAGAAATGCCAAAAATAAGTATATAAATATGTGAATGATTATTTCCCTCAAATGTTAATATTATATCCAAATGCAAGTGCCTGAATTCTTTGGTTCCATTAGGTTTGTGAAGACCGATGCCTATGTGCGTGCCATGACAGAGAAGCGTGTTGTGATCACCGAGTTCGGCACCGTTGCCTACCCTGACCCTTGCAAAAACATCTTCTCCAGGTCTGTAATGGTCCTTACAATCCTTAGCTAAAGCTGCACTGAGGTAACACTGTACCAAGTAGAAGTGCCAAGTAGATTACAAGTCCTCATGGCACCATCTACACCTCTTTCTGTCAATAGTACAAAAAAATAAATTACATTTTACATGCCCAATTCAATGTTGTGACATGAATGACTGTAAAATGAACCTCTTAGTAACTCTAGGGATTTAAAATGTTTGCAGGTTCTTCTCTTACTTCAAGGGTGTTGAGGTCACTGACAACTGCCTGGTAAATGTATATCCAATTGGGGAGGATTACTATGCTGTTACAGAGACCAACTTCATTACAAAAGTTGACCCAGACACGCTGGACACACTGAAAAAGGTATATCCCACCAACTGACAGATGTTTCATTCTCAACTGGACTTAATGTCTCTGGTACTAATTCCCCCACCATGCATACCAGGTCGCAATAGTTAATTGATTGATTTATCCATTCAATAATTTAATTAAGGTGGACATCATGGGCATTGTGAACGTCAATGGAGTCACAGCACATCCCCATATTGAGAGGGATGGCACAGTCTACAACATTGGCAACTGCATGGGAAAAGGAGCAACTCTGGCCTACAACATTGTGAAGATGCCACCGACCCAGAAAGGTATGATCTCTCAGGGTATCCAACTTGTCTCTTGTGCTTATCATGGCAATCCATGTAAAAGCGGATGCTGATTGCCGGTTTGGTATATAGCATTGTGTCTCTGATCCCTAAAACATGTTCCATGCGCTCTACTTGTGCGTGCTCCATCAGATAAGTCTGACTGCGTTGAGAAGGCCCAGGTGGTGGTGCAGTTCCCCAGCGCAGAGCGGTTCAAGCCATCCTACGTCCACAGGTGCTGCACTGGTGCACAGATGAAGTTAAACAAAGATACTCTTACACTCAGTTGTACTTTTGTATACTCACTTTTCATGTGTGGGGTTGGACTCTTGCAGCTTTGGGATGTCCGAAAACTACTTTGTATTTGTGGAGACACCCATCAAAATCAACCTGCTGAAATTCCTGGGTGCCTGGAGTGTCCGTGGGACCCAATACATGGATTGCTTTGAGTCTGACGACATGAAAGGAGTAAGTGTGGGATCACCTGGTTCACTCTCATCACACTCCTAATGCAGGTGGTGGGTTTTGTACTCCCACTAAGGAGGTTGTTGGTACAGTTTGGTCGGGTTTCCCAGATTCGTTAAGAAGCTCTTAAGTGCTAAGAACTTCTTAGGAGCGTTGTTAGAACGTTCTGATAGCGCTCCAAAGAAGTTCTTAGCACTTAAGAGCTTCTTAACGAGTCTGGGAAACCCGGCCTTTGTCTGTAACCAGTATAACGCAAAAAAAAAAAAAAGCAGAAAACTGTTTTCTGAATGTTGTGGATTGATTCTGAAATGTGCCTTTTTGTGTTTTACAGACCTGGATTCACATTGCCAGGAAGAATCCTCCGGAGTACATTGACATACAGTTCAGGACCGGCTCCATGGGTCTTTTCCATCACATCAATGCCTATGAGGACCAAGGCTGCATTATTGTGGATCTGTGCACTTGGAAAGGGTAAGTATTATGTTTCAATGTTTACATGTATGCAGGAAGCCTTTATCAAACGTCAGGAAAAACAAATCTCTTGATCTGATATACTAGCTCATTTGATGACATAAGTATCCTGCATCTTCACAAAAACATTTGGACTGGTAGGCCTATTGGTGCACAGAATTATGTGTAGAAGAAGCATGTTACCCAGGTACAGTATCTTCTGACTGGATTAAGCAATGTCAATCGATATACACATTGATTACCCAGACCCTTCTATATGTTGTGTGTAGGCCTGAGTTTGTGTATAACTTCTTGTGGCTGGCGAATCTCCGTTCCAACTGGGAGGATGTGAAGAGAAATGCCATCCGGGCCCCTCACCCTGAGGTGCGCAGATACGCCATTCCCCTGAATGTCACCAAGGTAAGTTCTTCTCCATCTGTCTGTATCATAAAAGACATTGAGACATTTTTATTTAGGATTTACACAGGATTACTTAGTCTGTAATCAAAGACTGCATTTGGTCAATGTGCTCTTTTGTTATTATCAGTCTTTATCACGTTTTACGGCAAAGGTGTATTTAAAATGGCTCTCAGTTGTGACATCACTAATTAGGTCTGTGTCTCTCTCTCTTTCTGTGTGTGTGTGTGTGTGTGTGTGTGTGTGTGTTTCTGTGTGCATGTATGGATTAACATCAACAGGAAGAGCAGGGGACGAACTTGATCACTCTGCCCTACACAACGGCTACTGCAGTGATGCGTCAAGACGGTACCATCTGGTTGGAGCCTGAGGTGCTGTTCTCTTCTCCTTTCAATGGTGAGAGGCCCACTGGTGCCTGCCTTTTATATCACTTCAAGGGCTTGCCATGTCAGTCAAAGTTTTCTTTGCCAAATCTTCAACTACACATTATTTCTGATGAAGATAGAAGAAGCATTTACAGCAAATGTTGAAAATTGGAATCAGTTGTAATTTGTTATTTATGTTTTTTTGTCTGTAGCTTTTGAATTCCCTCAAATCAACTACAAAATGTGCAATGGGAGGAATTACACGTATGCCTATGCCCTGGGCCTGAACCATTTCGTTCCAGACAGGGTATGTACCTCATCAAAATTGTGGTCAGATTAATAACGATCACCATAAAGTGAACAAAGGCAAATCACAAATTGACTCAAACCATGCAATTGTGCTTGAACTTCTTGCATGCAATGTCACTTTTTTTCTGATAAATCTGATTCTGATATTTACTATGTCTTCAGATTTGCAAACTGAACGTGAAGACCAAGGAGACCTGGGTATGGCAGGAGCCTGACTCCTACCCTTCTGAGCCCCTGTTTGTGCAGACCCCTGACACCACAGATGAGGATGACGGTGCGTGTGGAGTCGCATTTACTTATTTATTATATCATCTAAATATAATAAATATTTATACTGTAACATTTACGGGTCTCTACACACTAAAGCCATAATTTGACTAATTTTATACACACCAAGTCCCAGAACATGTAATCGACAGAAAGACTTCTGACAGCACATGAAACATTCATTTGCAGGTGTGCTCTTGAGTATTGTGGTGGCGCCGGCATCCGTGAGACCGACGTACATGCTCATCCTCAACGCAAAGGACCTCTCGGAGATTGCCAGAGCCGAGGTTGATATCATCACTCCTGTCACCTTCCATGGAATGTACAAGCCTTAGGAAGAACAGCTCACAGTTCAGTCCTCTCACAACTAAAGGTATACAACTTGGCAAGCAATTTGTGAACACGTCTTCAAAATGTGTATACAGAGCTTGGTAGACGTCTTTTAGTAACTAACAGGTCATTGCGGCCAAGCGTTAAACACTGGATTAGTGCATGCATGACTTGAAATGGCACATTGCTTCATGAGCGTCGGATTTGACTACTGCTGTAACTCCTGACATGGTATTACACAGATGACTTGCATCTGTGCTCAGCCAGAAGTTTGTACTTGAGAATGTTTATGCTATTGGTTTCTGATTTAAATTAAAGAAAAGCCCACATCATCTCATTGGTTAGACCATGTTATTATTCCCAATGAATCTAACAGTATCTTGGCAACTCTCCTTTGAATTTACAGTGCAGACCAGAGCCCTGGCTTTATTTGTTGCATGTTTGGAGCACAACCAGTCTTAGCACCACCATGATTGGTGAATGCATCTCAGGTATAAGTAACAACAACAGCAAAAGACAGTTTGGTGAATGTAGAATACCCTAAACAATTGTTAAGATTGCAATCAAAACCAAAACAAAAATAAAAGTTGTGTGTAATGTAAGTGTTTTCTTTCCTTATTCTTGGTTTAACATTCCCAGCTCTGAACTTTTGTATTGCGGCTACCCATACGAGAGCAAATAACTCAAAAAGTAATGTCGAAATGCGGAAAAGGTTTGGTCCCAGACAGTCCACAATGAGCTTGTTTGTTAATACCATACATGTGATGCAAATGGTTCAGTATTTCAATCTCCTTGCATAGTCTACAGCAGAAAATGTATGAAGCAACCTGTGGAAGTTCTCAGGAGGTCAGAGATCTACACCTCCAGGAAATGCCCAGCGAGGCATCTGGCTTTCACAACACTGGATGGCTAATACGCTGTTTCGTGAGAGTGCTTAAACATTACAGCCACTGAAGCATGTAGGTTACTTCATATCTGTGTGTGAGGCAACAGGTGGATTTGCGACAGCATGACTATTCTTTGCCACAGGAACACAACAAATACCAAAATGGATAAGGCCTTGGGAACACAAAGACGCATTGTAGTCTACATTAAATCACAGTGGGATTGGATTTTGGGTCAAGGAATGTTTCCTTGACCCATACAGTGACCATCAACAACCTGTGTAGAATTCATTGGGGGCTTTGAAAAGTGCAAGACTCATGAATTATTCATAGAAGTCTGTAAATTGAAAAACAAAAATCAGAAAGTGTTCTGAAAATAAAGAAACAGATTGACATCTCATCTGATGTAGTAAAATGAACCAAAAACACAGATTTCTTCAACACAAACACAGACCAGTGTGGATGTGGTCATGGTTGAAGCCAAGGTACAGCGACACAGCTAGCTCTAATAGCAGCTCAAGGTAGCATGTCTCTGAGGAGGAGATAAAGACTAATGACAAAAGGGGAAATCTTTTGGTTGGCACTTTCTGTTTTTACACAGAAAAAGAAATCATAATGACTACGCTTGGCTTGACCGTTACTGGTAGCGTTTGAAAGGTTTTGAGCTCAATAGCCAATCCAATGACACCCCTGCCTTCCAGCTTCCTGAAACAGCATGTATACACACACACACACACCAAATGGATAGCTAGAGAACTGCAAAGGACCTATTTGTGGACTCTACGTTTAAGTGATTTGACACACACACACACACACAGTACAACTTTTTAGTTTCCCTTCTATTTCATTTAGATGAATTTGGTTGTGAAACTTAATTTGCATCAATTGCATAATTTGCAGAGTATTACCATCAATAACATCACTTGCCACTATAGCATGTTCATATCATCTTTAATGTGATCTTTATTACATGGTTACTGAATGGGCAGAGTTGAAGTGTCAATGGTCAAAGCTTGGCTAACTGTAAAGACAAAAAAAAAAAAAAAGCCCTGCTATACTACTTTTCTGGAAAATAAAAGGAAACAAATATATTGACTAAGGAGACATTAAATATAAATAAAATAAATTGGTCAACCGATAAAGCTACAAAGGCCCCTACAAATGTATTAGTCTGGCTAACACAAGCTGTCAACCACAATAATGTAGACAGAATCACTTGTCAGTAGATTATTAAAATTGACATAGCAGAGCTGATTGTGAGCGGGATCTTACATCTCCTATTTATAATAATAATAATAATAATAGTAATAATACAAAAAATATGTTATCTTCAACTTTTCGGTTTTTGATCTGTGGCTGCTTATGTTGCCAGTTAAGCCAAACATAATAAACAACACTATAACATTACAGCCATGTCACCTCTTCAGCTCGACCTGCGAGCAATTTTATACAATAATCCAAAATGTTCACTTCAACGTCCTGAATGCAGAAATATTTAGTTTTTGCTGTTGTTGTTGTTGTTGTTGTTGTCACACAATCAATTGGAAGTTTTCATACACTGTATATTTCACCTATAATGTTAAAAATGTTCATAATGTTCATATCATGGGGTAATAATATTCTAGAGACTGACAGCAAAGGTGCCATTGGTTTACTTTTTCAAATGTAGAGCTACTGTACACAAAAGAAAGGGACTGTACACTGCTATGCTATATAGGATGACCAACACATTTGGATATAATGCAAAACAAACAAATAAACAACAGGAACTGACATTAAATAAACTGACACTTCAATGAAAGGCCTTCAGTAGTGTAGTGTATGATGATGTGACCCAAATAGATTGTTTACTGTAACACTTCAGCATCTGAAATGTACACCAATAGTATGTCACATAAATACTGATCAACAATAGCATTAATAGAATTATTTACAGTGACCTATGTGACAAAAATAAGATTAGTGCAAGGTTAAGGTTATACTGTACATAAATATATGATTCCCATTACTAACCTATGTAAAGTGCAATTTTCTAGGTTTTTTATACATATATGTTTATATATATATATATATATATATATATAAACATATATATATGTTTTGTATGTGCAAGCAATCCTACTGTACTTGCAAACCGGTGGCTACTTGTTCCTGATCCCCATGCGCAAATGAGCCCTTTACATTGGCTGAATGAGAGTGACTCGACTCCTCCAGTTGTGGACACAGTACTACACAGTTCTGAAGACTAGAAGAGTTAAGACATGGAGACATGATGCCTGAGAAACTGGGCAACTCAAATAGAAATGAAGTTTTCTTTTCGTCTTATTAGAACATTGCATGTTTGCTTCAAAAGTACGGCAGGCACAACTCAGTTGACTGCCTTTCTCTGCACTGCTAGCCCAGAGGAAAGGAGACAGTCAACGTCTTTCTGGAAGAAAGAAATATGGATTGGGCTTACAAGACATGAAACCTGCTCTTGGACTAAAATTTGGTTTTCAACCTAGAATTCAAAATTCCTTTTGGTCCTAGGCTCAGATCGGAGGAAAAAAAAAGAAAAGAAAAGGTTCCGCCTCAAGTCGTTGATCTAGACCTTGGCTTTGAAAACTGAATTTAGACTGACAAATACATTTTTTTTTAAACATAGCAAAACAAAACAAAACAAAAAAAAGTATATAATGCTAAGAACTAAAGACAAATGATCCTCAATGTAAATGCAAACCACAAGACTGCACGCCAGCTGGCCACACACACAGCATGTACGCAGGGAAACCATTGACCAAAACCTAACCACAGTTTACAACCCCAAAGCATACCGGGCCATTTCCAATGCAGCAACACAGGCTGCTGTGTGAAATGGGGTCTTTTTACTGCCCCCCTAACACCCCCTATCTTCATTGATGTGTCCCCACCACACACTGGCCAATAGGGTTTGAAGTCTGGGTCAAATTGAGACTAAGGGCTTTGAAGGAGGGTGAAAGAGCAAGAAGAAGAAGTAGGGAGAGACGTCCACTCCAAGGTCAGTTGGTCTCATACGTGGAAAGGAGAGCGGCGTCCACTGGCTCCATGCATGAAGGGCAGGTGAACGAGCGCATCAGCCAATCATCTATGCAGTCCATGTGATAGATGTGCATGCATGGCAAGAATCGGATCGGATCTCCATATACAAAGTCCATCATGCAGATCACACACCTGCAAAAGAGTAATCATTACACTGTAGCTTCACTATATTCAAACAATAAATCTATAATATGATATACTATTTTGTGTAGGGCTTGCACCACATTGGTCACTGCTCAAACATTTATCCGCTACAGCTCGTACTTACTCTCTGATTTTCTTCTCTGAGCCATCCTGACCCCCATCATAGACCCCCCGGGGCAGATGTTGGATGAGGCCTATGCGCTGAGCAATTCGAATCTGCTCCTCTTCAGTGAGCTGAGTGGCTAGGCATGTTTGACTGGGTGTGGGGTGGTACACAGGCATGTGGGCCTGCTCCTGCAATATAGGGACAACAGACTTAAGAAGTGTCTGCTTTGCAAAACATGAGTTATAGGTGCCTTGCCTCTGTTTGAGATTGACTCTGACAGGTAAGTCAATCAAGATGGTAGACCTCTCAGACACACATAAGCAGGTATGGTAGGGTAGGTATTGCTAGGCCAACCTCTTGTACACATTTGGCCGAAGTTACCTTATTTTTCAACTTCATAAACACAACTGACACATTCAATTTTGGGGAGGGATTGTTGACATTACAGGGATTTTCAACATTTCTAACACCAGCCATAAATACTTTGTGCTAACATGCATCACTCATACCTGTAAGTTATGTAAACATCACAATCTGACAGAGTGTCTACAGCTAGATTGCTACTTAGCCACGGTCTATCTAGGTCAGTAACCTTACGTTAGTTAGAGATAGCTGACTTTCTCAACTTTCTCTGACTTTTTCCTCAAAGTTTTTTTTTTAATTGCCTCGTGTTATACTAAACATACATCTACAGAGATTCTTCTATACTTAGACATCACATAACACAGATCAATCAATACACACAGAATAACAGGCTTTGCACATATGCGGAAATGACCCGACTATAAATAGCTAGCTGGTTGGCAGAAATGCTAACCTGCCTAAACAACAAGCCAAGACCGTCTTGTAATTGCGATGTTATTGCTAACATGAACCTAAAACACTTACCTCATAAGGTGGAGGTGGCTCTAAATCCGGGTCTGTTCCATCACCATAACTAGCTCTATCAGACTGCGATTCATGTAACAACGAAATATCGTCTGATGTAGGGGATTTCAGACAATTGCCCATGACCACTCCAAGCCCTATCCCTCGTCCAGCTAGCTAGCAAATCTTAGCGATCGTAAATTCCCCTATCACGGTCTGATTACAACTATTTCCGTGACAAATGAAACACACAAAGTTAGATCACTGGTTTAACACTTGAACTCACTTATTCATTTTGGGTAAATTAGTCACTCAAGTTCACTGTCTCGGATTATCAATATGGATCATTCCGAAACAAAGGACCTGCCTATTCTATTCAGCTGTTTAGACTGAAAACTAGCTTCTAGCTACCTAGCCAACTAACGTAAAAATTATTTTCTTGATTAGACAGTGATCTACAGTCATTTGCCGAAAATAATTATAATCCTACTAATAGTAATCGTTGTGATTACACAACATATTGGACGCCCCGTTCCTAAATATATCACGCTGAATATTTAGAGGATAAATTTCACTGCTAGCAGACACTGCTCTTCCGTAGCAGGCGTCACAGCTTGAGTGTTGTTTTCCTACGTCAGAGAAAGGTGGTTCCAAAAGCAAGTTCGCTCTGAGTGGATGGTTTGAGTCTAACGTCACACATTAAAAATATAGTGGATCCACTGATCTATAAAGGTATTCTTTATAGATCAGTGAGTGGATCACGAACACGTGGAACACCAAATACATCTCATGTATGCTCTGCTCTGCACAGGTCTTGGTCCTGAATCGGTAAGATGCATGGGACTGGCATCCATCTTCAAATATAACTGGCCGATTATGCCTTCCATAAAGCCAGATCAGATCAGATAGAGGTGCATGTGTGATGGCTAATAGCCTAGTCTATTTTTAGTAGGCTAAAGATACAACAAGGACAACATATTTCGAATGAAACACAATTTATTTTGTTTACAACCAACTTAATCTCGATGGTAAAAACTATTATTATTATTATTATATTATTGTTATCATTATTATTATTTACTACTTACTTACATTTAATTACCAATCCGTACATTAATGTGTGGAGTGGGCTATGTACAATTAAACAAAATTTACATTATTAACAGAGTGGCTACTGTGGACAGAAAGAGCAAAACAATTACACAGGCATGGTGGCACATAATTCGTTCCCTTAATTCCACTAGACAATAGTTTAGGCCAAATCAAGAATTAAGCAGATATAAGGAAAAACAATCACAGCTACGGCTATGAAATCTATTGCTGCTCCAATGGAATGCACGACACTGTTCTTTTCACAATATTATTAACTATTCCATTTAAAGTTTAATAGTGTTAATCATTCAAAGGTTTGTATAGGCTAAGTGCTGTCTGTTTCATTATCTTCCAGTCAAACATGAGTTTCAGCATTTAACATCCAGCATAATCACTTCGAGATCAACAGGCCCACAATTCACTTATCTTAGGTTGGGAATTTCAGTGGCTCCAGAGTTAACTGCAACACTGCCATTGATGTCATAACCTGAATGTAATCCGAACTCACATTTGATGGTGTCAGGACTTTCTTCTGGACTATGGTTGTCACATACAATTGTGTTGCTGTTTTCAAAATCCCAGGGATAAAACCTGGCTGCGGTCGGCTCGGGTCCAAACAACATTTCCGCAATGCTGTCAGGCACAGAACTATGGCGACTTGAACGTGCCACTTTGTTCAGCTCTGAACAGCAGCCATCGTGCTCTGACAAGTCAGAGCAGGTGGTTATTCTCTCTCTAGTGTCCTCTGGGTTCTGATCATTTAGCCTACTCGTTTCATACTCTGAGAGGCTCCAACCAGTAGTCTCACTGGACTCTGAATCAAAAGGGTGACCTCGCACAGAGTCATCAGAACTAGTTCCAGTGGGTGTGTATTCACATCTTTCTACCTGTTCAAAACTATGGCTGCCGTCACTGGTGGAGAACATGCTGGGCTCCAAGCCCCAGGAAGAGAACTGGCATGGGCCATTAGATGCAGTTTCAAAGAATGCCGATTGAGAACAATGGTTGCTTTCGCTCCCTACATCGCACATCTCTGCATCACTAGGCTCAGGGCTGAAGGGATCAAACTGGATTAGTTCTGGTGGCCGCAAGTCACAGTTTTCTGTCTTGCTGGTTTCATAACACCCACTATCATACTCTGTCAGATGGCAGCCCCCAGAATCAGTCTTAGGTTCTGGACTGAGAGAGTTCAAACCCCTAAATTCAGATGGTTCTGAGTTAATCAATAGCTTGTCTTTAGAGTTGGAGTTGAGGGAGACAAAGTCCTCAGATTTACTGTTAAAGTTGTCACAGTGTGTTGCAGTACTGATGTCTGAAATGTGAGAATTCTTTTGAGCTGAAGAACTGGAAAAATCATCACTGCCCAGGGAACTGGAGACCTTTGTGTCCCATAGCTCACCACCACTGGAGTCACAACTAGCTCTGTCATTGGGTTCTGAGCTAAACGATTCATAATCTGTGTGTTTTGAACCCACTGGATCACACCTGGAAATATTGTAAAGACCAAGATTACATGGGTCTAGATTTATCACCTGCTGACAGTTAGCATTCATACTTATCGGGTCAGCTGCATCTGGACTAAAAGGATCACCTGCCTTTAATTCAAAGCTCTCAATGGGAACTAAAATATTGCATTCCACATCATCCAACCCACCGAAGTTAAAGTGGACAGCCTCATTTTGCTCTGGACTAAATGGGTCAGGATAGCGATACTGAGTTTCACTGACTTCCTGCTTGCTTGAACCGATGTGGTCGGGACTATCATGAGTATTCTGATTCATTCCAGTTCCATCCATGTCATCATCTTTGGCATTATTGAGTTGAGGACTGAGGGGACTATGTTCCACAAATTCATAATCGCCAGAGCTGTTATCTGCTGGAGAATTTATAGAGGCACAGTCGCTGAATCTTGAGCCCTCCCTGTTAGCTCTCAATGTGTCAGGATCTGCAGCAGAGGGGTAGTGATGGCAAAGTTCAAAGACACAACCATCACAGTTTGTGGTGTTATTGAGGTTACGAGAAGTACCTTCTTGATCGCTAAATTTCAGAGCAACAGATGAACCCCTGATCCTCTGACTGGATTCTACATTCAAATTGTTTTCATCACAGACATCAGAGTCTTCAAACTGATACCCATTTATGTCATTTTCATAGCAAAAGGGCTCAGAACAGCCCAATGTAACCTCTGAGGCCTCAATGCATAGTGCCATACTTGCTTCACAGCTAAAGTGTCTACGAACCTGAACCTTGGACTCTGCTAGGCTGTTCACCCCCATGTCCATCAGTGGAGAGCCACTGCGCTCAGAGCCATCGGGGTCACATCGATGGACTTCAATGCCCTGTGGGTGTGCGAGGACATCCTCCATGGGGCCGTTCTGTCCCTCATCATCACCATCAATGCTCAGAGGGCAGGAGTTGTTAAACTCAAGACCCTCTGACTTCCATTCTTGTTCGCTAGAGAGAGCGACACTTAAAGGGTGAGGATCCCTAAGCTCAATGGGGCCAGGGTTCTCAGTGAAACGTGACTCATGATGTGTTAAATAAGCGTTCTGATCAGCTAGATCACCAGGGGAATAATTTGTGTGACTAGATTCAGAGCAGATGGACATGCTAATTTCAAAGCCATCACATTCTCCCCTGGTTTCAAGAGCATTAGAATCGGGGTTTGCAGCAGTGCTGTCAAATTGGTCTCCAGCATACCTATCTCCAATGTGCTCTATTTCATTGGAGGAACAAGATTCAGCAACAGAACACTCTTTATCGTCCATATTGTTAGTACTTTCAGGCACACAAAATTCGGGCTCAGGCTCAGATTCATGTTGGTCAAGATGGTCATCGGGTGGGTACTGTTCCTCTCCTTCAAACTGGTTGAAGAGATTATCCGATGCAAATGGATCAGTGCCTTTGAAAGGATCACTGAAAAATCCATCAGTGGAATCTGTGGAGAACATTTCACATGATTAACTTAAATGTTTAGGATCTTTTCTCATTCAATGTTGTTATCAAATGGCAGGTTCTATAGACAGACATGCAACCCAGTTGGCTATGCTTTGGGCACACACATCGCCCTGACCTTGTAATTGTTGACAAAGGAAATGGCAAAGCATTATTTTCTTTTGTACACACACACACGCTTCATGCCTGAGGCCACAGGGCAAAAATAATTTCCAAAATTAAACAACAAATTAGATTATACTCACCAGCAACCTCCACTTTTGGAAACAAGTCATCTCTGAACATGTCATCTGTTGGAAATAAATGTGTTCAATATGTGTAAACAATAACATGGTGTGATACTGTATGTGTTCATTGTTTTGACTACTTCAAAATTAGTACAACTCTAAATCAGTATTACTCACTGTCAGTGAAGGGGTCTGGATGATAAAAGTCAAACTGCCCAAGTGTGGTGCGACTGCTAGTCTGGGTCATAAGGGACTGGACGGTTGATGCCTCTTCCTCATCGTCCTCCAAGTCAGGAGAGTCAATCTGCCAAATGAGAAATAGCAAGACTGGCTCACCATCGAGGGTAAAACATACATGCATCAATATCATCCATACTGCAGTACAGTACATGCATCCATATCAAAATTACATTTAAATTAAAGATTTTTTACCCACAACAACATTTTCCTTGCAGTTGTCTATAGTGTAAGGCCAGCCTTTTTGCATACCTAAATCAGTGGAAGGTTTCCAAATTGACACCAGCCTTTGCAATCACTGTTTATACATACAATGGAAACTGGAAAGTCTGTTTTCAGCTAACATTTGGTCACTCAGCTGAGGGCCTAACTCAGTCCAGGGCCTCTCATGGACCACAGGAAAATACCTGAGCTTACTGTATTTCTCAAAGGAGAAAATATAATCTGCTTGTGTTTGGTATCATGTTAAAAGTCTCCATGCGAGAAATACAACATTTTCAATTTCTGTAACCTGGGATATATTATGCCCTCTCTGATGAGATACACCCAAACTTCCTGCTCTCAGAGAGTGTAGGTTTTCCTAGCTGTCTATATGTTAATATGTTATGTTGTTTTAGATATAAGAGAAGAACACATATTCTTTTATCTCTTTTTTGGCTCCTCTCTATCTATATTTTACCTTACATTCAATTTAAGTGATATAAACATAATTTTACCACCATCTATATATACTGCATCTCTCCTTGTATCTGTTACTACTTAATTATCGGAATTATTGAAGTCAGATTAACCTTAGTTTCTTGTAATATTCACCACTGCTTCACCGTACTGTTCTAATACATTAGATAGGCTACATTGAAACTTTTCTTGGCCAACGCAATTCTCATCCTGATACGCGTCTGTTCCACCCTTACTATTCTCACTTAATATTGGACCAATTTCAAAAATAGACTATTTTGAATACTGAAATACTGAAAAAGTCTAAGATGGGTGAATAAAACCCAGGTAAAATCAATAGAGGAGTTTCTCAAGTACCCATTTCTGTATCTAACATGCAAAATAAATCTGCTTTTACATTAAATGTTTGTACTAAAATGGGCAAACCTGTGGTGTGATGGACCTGGGTGATGACCCTTCCTCCTCTTTCACCTCAGTGAGTGTGATTTCAGTGAATGAAGAGGATCCGCTGCTTTTCTGTCAGAAGGGACAGAGACGGTGATAAGAAAGGGGGCAGTGGCGGAACACTCAACATGAGAGCTCAGATGCACAGGTGCGCGGTGTGTGAGTGCGAGTGCGAGTGTGAGTGTGAGGCGCCTGCTGCCGTGTGCCCGTACCAGGTTGTCTGCGGGATTGGGCCTGTCTGGCTCGTCCTCCCTGGCGCTCTCTCCGCACAGCTCCTCGTCGTCGTCGTCTGCCAGGTCCTGTTCGCTCAGCTCCCCCTCGTCCCCCTGGCTCCCCTCCTCGGTCCCGTCCTCCGTGTGGCTCTCGTCTCCTCCCTGCTGGTGGCTGACGCCTATGGCAACGGGTCCCTCAACGGCAATTAGCTCGGCGATGAGCTCACCAAGTCTTTGTTGAGCCTGGTCAAAAGACACGACGCCTGTTATGTGATGGCAAAGGGGAGAAGATTGGATGACTTTGTCTGTGGTACTTGTTGTCGGAGTACTTATCTGAATACGGTGAGAGATATGACTCGTGACTGCGTTTACATTCATTACATTTGACATATGGCCATTCCAAAATCATGCCCCCTTTTTTCTGAAGTTTGATAGATGATCATGAAAACACCAGCTGAAGAGGTGTGGTGACTATCCCTGAAGTAAGCTCACATGCATAGATGATACATGGTGTTACAGAGGTACACTCACTTTGTCCAGTGAAAACACAGATAATCCTGGCATCACTTGTACAACTTTGAGACGGAGAGAAGATGCACATTCTGTTGAGGAACCTACACCTCTAGAACATGCAGGTTTTCACATGCCCTCATCTCCTTATGCTTCTTGTAGTTTGTAAAACTAATATACATTTAGCACATTCCACGCCTAAATAATGAGCAACATTAAGACCATGCCATGTATGATTATGCACGATATGCATGGTAACCTAAATACTAGATGTAGAATGTTTATTTTCAGTGGAAAGTTAATTCTTGTCTCACTAGTACATAACCTACATTTGTAACATTATAGTACATCTGCAAAGTATCCAAATATCCTGGCCCTACAATACTCTATCTGCTACCAAAATGGCCACAACCAATAACCACAATCACATATGGTTATCCTGAACTAGAAGAGGGAGCATCCTTAGACCATTTTAACTATTTGAACAATACTGTAGTCAAATAATCTGAAAGGTGATGTGGGAGGAATTCTGCTCCTCATATCAGCTAGCTAGCTAGCACAGCATAGCACCCAAAGCATGAAACTGTACTGCGTGTACTGTACTTGGCTGTTGCTTAGCTGTCTGTTGCACAAGGGAAGATCAGAAAGCTGCAGTGGTAGTGGTACAGTACACGCACATTCTGCAACCTGGAATGGAAGCTCTTAGGTCTGAAATGAGGTCAAGCACTCCTAAAGCTACTGCAACCTGTTACTGCATGTGCTAAATATTTTACATATGATGCAAACTTCTAGAATTGAAAAAAAAAAATCATAATGGGTTCTGTACATCTCATGCTGAGAGACTAAGCGCTAAACAGTTGATTCCTATGAAGATGGCACTTTGGTTCCTTACTTGCCCAGAACAGCAAGTAAGTTCTGGTATGTAAGACACAGTTGCTGATAGCCAATGAGCAGCCATCCAAATGCGCTTGGGCCACACGTTCACCTTAGACCATCACGTTGCTCGCTCCATAGGCAGCCATTGGAGAGGTGACTAGGACAAGCAGCCATTTCAAGCGTGGTCAGACAGTGGGAAGACAAAGCTTAGAACAAGGGGGACCTCACCAAAGACACACCAACCCGTGAAATCTCGGCATACGATTGGCTGATGGAGTTCTGCAGAGGGCTGATGCGGACCCTGGCGCCCTCCACCTTGCGCTCCGCCAGCGTGATGTCCTCCTGCAGGCGCTGGAGCTCCTCCTGGGCGCGGGTCAGCTCCTCCTCGTACTCGTGCACGCTCTGCTCCAGCTCCTCCTGCTCCTCCTGTAAGGAAAGCAGCTGCACACACACACAAACGAGACACAATTAAGTGTGTCAGTAAATCTGTGACAAATAGCCCTAGGTCGTGTCAGTCCTTGAAAACGGGTTCTAAAGCAAAGGGAAACAGTCTGCGCGTTTCTTCCAAAGCAAAGCCACTCTGTGAAAAGCCACTGATGTGTTTGAACAGAACTGAGGAAAGCAAAATCATGGTACTCAAAGTCACATCCATTACAAATGGCAAGCAAAGCAAATTTAAACTCTACTGGCATTAGTACTGCTGCTGCTGCTGCTGCTGCTGCTGCTTCTACCACTGCTACTACTGGTAATAATGATAATAATAATAGAAATAGATGAATAATCTCTCATGACGATGTGTTGAAGATAACTTCATGAGAACATGGCTGCTGAGCCTCACCAACTGTCTCTCTTCTTTGCGCTGCTGTTGGATCAGCTCGATCTGCTTCTTCAGCTCGGTCCTCTGCTTCGCCAGCTTCTCCACGTCCTCTTGAGAGTCATGGCGCAGCTCCTGCTCCTCCTTCAAGCCAAGCTCCTCGCACACCACTTCCTCGTGAAGCTCCTGGAGGTCAGACGAGGACGCACACAGAGAGAGGGTGGGGGGGATCTTCATAAGAGACCTTATCAAACCATTATTCCCAATGATGAGCTCAATACGAGGCATGAGAGCAGAGAACTGTCAGCACTGGTATGTTGACACTGAGTCAAATCTTCTGTTGAATAAGTAGGCCTGTGTCGCAAATTGGCCTATACAGTACACTTCACTCATGTCTTTCTCTCTCTCTCTCTCTCTCTCTCTCTCTCTCTCTCTCTCTCTCTGTGTGTGGGCAATAAAGTCAACCATGGAAACTTGTCCTTAATTAAAGCAACACAATGTAGCTCCTCTGACTTTTGATGCGTTAAACTTAATTTGATGCTACACTAACTTACAATACTAAATGGAGTGTCTGACATTGACGTTGTCCCCAACTGGTATTGCACTATATAACGTTGTCGTCAACTTTAGATGAATTGGGTGTTGTAAATTGACAAAAAAATGTCCTACATTGTGCTACTTTCATCTATTTAATTTGACCGCATTAGCTAGTGGCTCAGCTGATTGCTTACTACAACCATATTGGCAGAGACTTTGCGGGGCTCTGCACTTAAGCTGCTCTAACCGCTTGCTGCTACCTTTGCAAGCCACTTTGCAACCCACCTCCACCTCAGCTCTTCCTCATTATGTGCCTGCTCTGTTCTGCTTTCCATGTTGGCTCAGAGAAGGACAGGGTGATCTCAGAACAGAGCCATATCGGTATCGCCAAATGTAACTTGTTGCAAATAGAAATGCAACTATTCTTTTGAGTAAAGTGGTCCTGACTGGAAATGATTTCTGGTCAGTTACCAATTCCATCTGTTTTGTTTGACAGGGACCATACATAGAATAGCTTCTTCTATACCAGGGTTAGCTAAATAGCTAATTTGCACCTGTAGTCCCTGGGCAGGATGTTCAAGCACAGTAAAAACACAACATGTGGTTCAACATGTGTTTGGTCTGCAAACTTGACTTGTTACAATAAACGGTAGAGGATGTACACTGAAGAAAGTTCATGCTGAAAAGCCAGCACTCTCTTGTCCAGGTTTTGATGCTACTAGGCTTTCAGAGAAACTCCAGAACATCTCCTTCTTCCTTCCTGTAGGCTATTAGGCACTGAACTGTGATCATATGTAATCAAATAAATGCCTAAATGCAAACAATATAAAATCACGATACCTGAATTTCATTGCTTTGTTGATTGGAAGTGCCATCATTTTCCTTGTCCACCTTTTCCAGGGAAATGTCCCTTGAGCATGAAAGATATAAAATACAACCAGTTAAGATTTCCTTTTCTTCATTAGACCTAAAATATTGGAACTGCATATCTTGTGCAATACATCTCTCTCTCTCTCTCTCTCTCTCTCTCTCTCTCTCTCTCTCTCTCTCTCTCTCTCTCTCTCTCTCTCTCTCTCTCTGTGTGTGTGTGTGTGTGTGTGTGTGTGTGTGTGTGTGTGTGCGCGCGTGTGCGTGTGCGTGCAAGTGTCCGCGTGTTTTTGTGTGTTGGTGCAGCTTCAACGGAGCATGTGCAAGGTGCCGCACTCAGTATGAGTCAGTCATTCACAGAAAAGGGGGTTCTGATAGGAGAAACATCCTATAGGCGACTCCTTCAGACTGCACACCTCAACAACAAAATTAATATAGGCTACATAAGAACATAAACTACATCTAGACAATTAAATGGAAATAACCCATCTGGTCATGTTAACACAAATATACTTCAGGAGTTGCCCTAATATGCGTCTGGTCATGGTTGTCATGATTCGCATCCACCGTGTCCTGACTATGAGTTAAGTCGCTGCCTCCTAAGATGGAGATTGTTATAGGACAAATCCTTCACTAGATTTCAATACATCTAGTTATTGTCACGTCCATACGTAGGCTAGTAGGCCTACCACGAATATTGGGTTCGGAGCTTCAGTCTGTTCACTGGTTATGAGGAGAAACAGGAGGCATGTTCACGGCTAATCAGTGTATTTCATCGGATCTGCGCTCATTCAATGTCAGAGAGGCCATTGAAACCTACAAAGTCGTTTCAAAACGGACTTAACATGAGAATTACCTTTCGCCAGCCCTTTGCCGTGTCGGCCTAAGGCAATCCAGTATAAACCGCATCATCTTAGCGGTCCTTGATTTCACATCCCAGGTATTTCCATCCCATGTAGAATTAGAATTATTCCGGGCAATGAAGCAGAGTTGTTTGTTTGAGCAAAGAAGCACCACTAATGAGCTAGATTATTAAAACAACAACTCCTTGAGGTGAAATCAAATATTTTAACACGTAAATTACAGACGCTTTGTATCCTTTAAAGGTAAGGAGATGCAGAGCATCTTCTTGTATCCGGTTTCTCTCCTTGAAACAGCAGTGTTGCATTACACAGTTAAACCACTAGAGACAGTAGACTTTAGAGCATTCAAATAGCCAGAGGGACATAGGCCATTCTTGGAAATTCACACTATAGGAAGTGATGTTATTTTTGCTGATTTTTGGTGTGGCTGGAAAATAGTCAACCTAAAATGTGCAACACATGCAGAACACTATTACTGTAGTATTGATGGCAAGACAATGAAATCAACTGTATTTGGTGATTTATTTCCAATCTTGTCAGAAGATTTTGATCAGATGCACTTACAGTAATTCAGGGTGAAGTCAGTTAAATCAGGTAATGGGTCAAATGGTTATACATCTGGGCTCTTTGAATATTAGAAGGCAATCACTATTAAATGTATTACAAATGTCCTTAATTAGACACAATAACAAGGATGGGTGTTACGATAAACAAACAAACAAAACAAAACACTGGACCCAGAACTTGCAAGAAAATCACCTGACATGTTGATTTTGTGTCAACAGAGGGCACTGCAGCCATATTCAAAAACTTTGTGCTACACTAGGCCTATAGGTTGACAGATGATTGCCTAGTAGTTTTGTCGGTTATGTGTGGTTGTCACTTATAGTGCAGAAAAAAAACATGTTTGTTAGCATGTATGTCTCTCTAATAGTCTCTAATGGCCAATTGACTGTGAGGTACATGTAGGGTGTCTGACTGTCTTTGAAGGCCCAACGCTTCAAAAATATTTCACTTGGCAACAGATTTTCTTGACAGAAATACACTATATTGCCAAAAGTATTGGGTCACTTGCCTTGACTCGCATGAACTGAAGTGGCATCCCATTCCGTGTGCAATGGTGCAAAGTCTAGATGGAAACAGGGGTCCACGCGCACCCCCCGGCTTTTTTTTATGCCACCTGATTTTTTAGAATCCTTAAAGTGTCTTTTTTCAGAATCTGCCAGGTACCAAGCTGAAATAATGTCCCAAAGGCTTCATTTTTAACCCTTTGTTGCACCCGACCGGAACCCGAGAAACCGAATAATTATATAGAAAGAGGCATAACATTTGAAGTAAACAACATACAGAGACAAATGAACACATTTTCCCATACATTTCTAACCCCAGGAATTGAATGAAATGGTTATTTTTGACATTTGACAAAATATTGACCCTATTTCTGGACAAAAATGGGAAAAAATAGCCAAAAATGTGTAACGGATCAACTATTTTTTCGTTTTCGTGTTTTCTTTTCACTACCATATATTTTTTGAAAGGTCTGGATGTGTAGAATATGAATCTGAATGTTAATATTGAACATTTTGGGCTGCACTACTTGTTTTAGCCCTGAGAATAGGGAAACTCTGAAAAACCGATTTTAAGCAATTATAGCAGAGATTATCCTAGTCAATTAAAAACAGCTTTTAGATTACCTATTATGGACTCAAACTTCACATATGAAGACATAAGCCAAATATCTACCATGCTGCACATTGGTAGGTGTCTAAAATAACATAGGACGGGCCTTATATTGCTATAATGAGCCCATTTCATGTATAGGCCACGACCTAGATATGCCAATTATGCACCCCCAGCCTCTTCTCCTAATAAAATCATGTTTTGCTTTTTTTTAAGGTCTCAGTCTGTAGAATATGAATCTAAATGTTAAAATTGAAAATTTTGGTTGCACTAGCTGTTTTAGCCCTGAGAATAGAGAACCCCTAAAAAAGCGACACTAAGCCCACACGAGCATTGTGCCTTGCCCACCCAAACAAACAAATGTTTTTTCTTTCTTTTTTTTCAGTTGTGCATCTGTGTGTGCAGCCTCAAACCCTGCTTGGATGTTACATGAGTTGGTGTTGAGTGCAATGGTAGCAAACTGGTACATAACTGTGCAATTAAAGGACAGCTCTGGGCATTTTCCATATAGACATGTTTCTCAAAGCCACTGAGTTCTAACCTCTCGAAAGTCAGGCTAACTGAGTACTGTCAGCACAAGAAAACCCCCCAAAAACTTGTCAATGTATCAAACGAACTTGTCAAGCGGTTCAAAGTGTTGACAGTTCTCTGGCATTGCCAATGCATTCCCAATGCAGCAGGGTAACTACATTCCCATTTCCGTGTGATCCGATTAGATGATTCAAGTTCTCAAGAAACTTGCGGTTGTTGAGAGGGAGTGTATTGTTTGCGTGAGAAACCTACAAGTTACAGTAATTTCCCCCATATAAGCCGCATTGTGTATAAGCCGCAGGGCAGTGTTTTATGCAAGTTAAAAGAAACAAAACCATATTAACACCATATTAACTGCCCCCCTGTATTAACCTCATAGCTGAAGAAATTTTGCAAAATCAATGTATAAGCCGCGGCTAATAGTCGGGAAATTACGGTACTCAAATTACTCATCTTGCACTGAATTATGCTAAATTTGTTGCAGCTGTATCATGTCATCACATCACCAAAAGTAGGCCATTGGTTTAATTTAAAATATTTGGCAGTATTTTTAAACTACAAAAATACACACCTTTGACACAAAATACAAAGCCATTTTCTTCGACAAAAATAAAATGCAAATAACAAAATACTATTTTGTATGTGAAACACGTGTATCAGAAATACTGCCCATGTCTGGCTCTTGGCTGCAACAACTATACATAGTACTGGTTTTGTTTGTGTTTTGTGTTTAGCCTACGTCCATTCTGATCCAATTTGACCGCTTTGCTATGCTGGCCACTCACACTTTCTACCAGCCCATGCAAATGTAGGCTAGAACCAGCCCTGTATCACAATGGGCACATATCGCCTACATGTTATCTATTATAATAAAATATTTAAGGGCCTTGCTTGTAAGTGTGTGTGAAGAATGGCATAGATGTAAGGATCTATTACTGCATTAGTAGTTAGATGATTCAAAGTGCAGCAGCACATCTTTAATGAGCCAAAGACAAATAACTCCTGTTTGTTGCTCTTTATTGGCTTCCTAGCATCCAACATTAAATTCAGATCCCTTACTTTGGCATAAAGGACACACTGAATCTAACTTAATTTCATGGTCCAGCTGTATGTCCCCTCTTGACCGCTGCAGTCCTCTGATGAGTGTTTGCTGTGTCACCCATCCATTAACGCTAAGAGGTCATAGTGAAGGATCTTTAGAAATAAAAAATAAAGAAATTAATCATGGCATTACATCAGGAAGCAAAGACATTAAAGATCAGGTTGAAACAGGTTTTGTTCTTCCTATGAAAGTCTTGGGTGTTGGCATTTCTAAGAAAAGCAGGTGGGTTTATTTATGCAAAAGCTGATGTCAAGGTGATGTCCTTGTCCCATGTCAGTCAATGATTTCATGCAGGCAGTATGTTCTATTTGGATGAGAAAACGCCCTGCATGCCTTAGGTTAACAAACAATATTTTGTCAATAATTGCATGACAAAACGAACATGTTTGGTAACAGCAAGTCAATCTGAAAAACACTTCACATACGGGGCGTCCAAGAGATTAGTCGATAATTATTGATTTATAGGGTAATATATATACTTTTTTTTGATCCCCTGAGGGAAATTCGTTCTCTGCATTTAAACCAATTTAACCGAATTAGTGAACACACAGTGAGGTTAATCACTATCACTAATCACTAATTCTCCAGTCCTGAACATCAACTTAATTTTTACCGATATGTATAATGTTTTCACACTGGTGCATTCAGATGATGAGACAAGAGAGAGAGAGAGAGAGAGAGAGAGAGAGAGAGAGAGAGAGAGAGAGAGAGAGCATATTGATATTGCACATCTCCCTGTACTGATTGATATTGCACATTTTCCTAGACATTGCTCATTCTCAACAACATATGGTATTGGTATTGCACATTTCCCTTGGCATTACACAATTTCCTTTTGAAATTCATAGAACCCCCTGTACTTAAAAACACAATAAATATGCATACAGAGCCTGAATAAATTAATTGTTCACAGTAAAAACGTTCACTTGTCATCATTCACTATACTTATATTGCACAGCCCCTTCTTCTACTTTAATCTTAATATTGCACATCTCCCTGTACTGATATTGCACATTTCCCTTGGTATTGCACATTCCCAAAAACTCATAGAACGCCCCTATACTCAGGAATATAATATTTTAGGTACATGACAATCAGGTGCACAATGAACTATGCAAGTATAGTGCGTTTGTTTTTGTTCGTTTGTTTTTGTTCTTGTTTCATGAATTCATTTAATAGTTTTATTGAGGTTGAGATAAAAGAGAGCTTGTAACGGTTGCTTTTGAATCCACTGACTCTAAAACGTCTCCCAGATGGTAGTAATTCATATTCAGAGTAGAGAATATGGGAAGGATCATCAAGAATACTGTGTGCCCGGTTTACTACTACTTTTTCGAATATGAATTGAAGGGAGGGATAGTGATGTTTACCTACCACTTTCATTGAGGTCTTGACTACTTTCTCTAATTTTGTTTTGCTCTGCACATTGAGAGAGCCATACCAAGCTGCCATCCCATATCTGATCAAACTTTCCAGCACTGCATTGTAGAATAGCTCCATGATCTTTTTGTTTACACCAAAGATCCTGAGTCTCCTCAGGAAGTGCAGTCTTTGACCTAATTTTGAGCATAGATAATCAACATGCACATTCCATTTTAACAGATTATCAATGTAGATACCCAGGTACTTATAGGAAGACACCTGCAATTTCGCTATTGTCAAGATGTAATGGTTCATGAGTACACATCGCTCTCGGGTCTAGTATCATCTCTTTAGTTTTGTTTACATTTAAGGTGAGATGATGTGTCTCACACCAGATTTTGAAAGACTCATTTAATATTTCATTTAAGTAAATTGAAGGGCTGTCGCCAACCTCCAGTAAGCTAACTATAACTGTGTCATCGGAAAATTTGATAATATGATTTTTTGACTGTTTGCTTCTGCACTCGTTGGTATATAGGGTAAACAAAATAGGCGAGCTCACAGCACCCTGTGGTACTCCAGTACTGCATGATCTAGCATAAGAGAATGCATTGTTGACCTTAACCTGTTGCACTTGTCTATTTGTAAGGAGAGAGTAGACCCACTTTATAAGTGATGGACTGGGGGGCGCTGTGGCGCAGCAGGCTACAGCGCTCGTACCATTTACGGGTCCGAGTGCCCACGGGGACCCAGGTTCGAATCCGGCCTGCGGTCATGTCCCGATCCCACCCCATCTCTCTCTCCCACTTGCTTCCTGTCTACCACTTCACTGTCCTGTACTAATAAAGGCAAAAAGCCAAAAAATATACTTTAAAAAAAAAAAAAAAAAAAAAAAATAAGTGATGGACTGACTTGCATGTTAGTGAGTTTCTGGACTAGGGCAAACAGTGTCAAAGGCCGAACTGAAGTCAGCAAATAAAATCCGTGCGTACGCCTTTGGGTTTCCTAAGTGCTTATTAGTTAGGTGAGACACACAGATAACCGCATCCTCTGTGCTGCGCCCCTCCCTATACGCAAACTGGAGGGGGTCAATATGTGAAGATATCTCAGTTTTAAGTCTGCTTACTATAATTCTCTCAAAGCATTTCATGACTACACAGGTTAATGCTATAGGTCTAAAATCTTTACTGGATGTGTAAGCTTAGGTACAGGGATGATAAGGGATTTTTCCATAGGGTTGGTACTGTGCTACTTTCAATAGACATCTGGTAGATAGGGCGCCAAGCCTCCGTCAACTCAACCGTGCATTTTTTTAATAGAAATGCTGGCAGGCCATCTGGGCCTACTGATTTCTTGTTGCAGACTTTACTAAAAGTGGATTGTACCTGTATGGGTTCGATTTTCATGCAAGCTACGGATTCATTCAGTGTTAGCTTTCCTAAGTTATCATAAGTTGCCCTGGTAGAGTCATTTTGTGTATTAAATCTCAAGAAAAAGTCATTCAAATCATGATACCAATGGGCTAGGGATAGAAAGTGGAAAGGAGCAAGGAGGAAATAAGGACATTATATCCAGTTAAAAGTGTCTTCACTTAACTTTGGCAATTCTTTTGATTTCAATACTGTTCAGATGATCACATTAAACCATGGTAATCTGGCGACACGTGGGCCAAAAGGGCAGCATGAGAAGAAAGCAGAGCAAACATGCAAACGTTGCACAGCTGAGTTTATTTATTTTTTCTTTAAATACAATTTGCTTATCTGGACTTATTTTTCTATAACAATGCATAGATTTTTGTTCATCATCATCAGGGCTGTGTAATACTATTAGACACTATTAAAAAAAAAAACACACTCTATCTGTTCATGAATTTGTATAAGGGTTGGCAGTTTTCTTTTTTTTTTTAAATAAGTGGGTTGCGAAACAAAAGAAGAATTGCCCATTTAAAACGTTACACCATCAGGGCTGGTGTCGGACCTTTATTATGCCAGTCGTTGCCATGGACATAGACAGTCTTTATGTGACAGGTCATGTTAGACATTATTGTAATAGTATGGCAAAACGACCCTGAGTATTTGATGAACAGTATGGATTCACTGATGTTGACGACAAAAAGGTGCAGAAACCCCAGTCTGTGGCGTGCAGTGAATTGCTGGCAGGAGATGAAAAAAAATCAAAAACTAAAATGGCACAAACATGTCGAGCACTTTGAAAGCAAATGGGTTATGGGTTGCAACTTAATGACCATGGGACACTGAGGGTCCCAAGGTCAGATCAGTTAAGAAACACTGATATATGAGACGTTTGGTCCTTCCCAACGTTGACTCAATGACTACAGCCTTCTGTTCTTTCCTCACTCTGTTGCTAATTCTAGGAACAGAAATAGCCCCCACTTTTACCTGTATTTTCAAATTCAAAACTATGCTGGAAATTGAACCTGTGTCACTTCATGCAAGACAGACACTTTCTAAACCTTGAATTGTACAGAAGAATGCCTTAATTAGAGAATGCCTTAATTAAGGAGTAATTGAAGGGTCAAAATCAATTGGCATGTGGTGTGTTGTTGCAGTAACTAATAAGTAATTAATAAATGAAAAAAAGTTGAGCAATCCCCTTATACAGTAGGGCCTACTGAACGCATTAAACAATATTACAGTAAGAATATGGAAATACCATGGCTTCTTACATAAAGTACTATGTATGTACCTACGGCCAAAGTACAGCCATGGGAATATGCTTAACCGACCCCTGTCCCACTGGTGTTACTGCTTAAACAAATCGTACACTATCGTACACCTTGCAAAATATGGCGCCAAGCGTGACACAAATCTTGTTCATATCTTACAATGAACAAAGGCTTTACGATGGCTTATCAGACCAAATAATATCAAAATAATGCAAAAGATTGACAATCTGTATTTAGCACATTTAGACATATATTACAGTACATCTAAATAAAGCATCAAGTAAGACAACAAAACAAAAACTGGAAATATGGAACTAACTTATTGAAATGTCAAATGCTGCCCTATAGCAAACTTTATTCTCCTCAAAACGCTAACCTTATTTTTTTTTTCAGATCAATCTCACTTCTAATTCAACAAAAACAAAACATTAGACATTTATTTTTGGAGTATTTCCTTTGCTTTCTACAAATATACATAAATGCACATCATTACAGTAATGAGATGCAGGAAGTCATTCAGTAGCACAGAACAGTATCACCCTCTAGTGGTAATAATAAACAGTGTATTACAGCAAACCTAACCCGATCACATGTTATTCACTGTTTCTCAAGTGAAGTAAAAAAAAAAAAAGATCATTACATGATCTTGAATGTACAATGCTTGTAAAGCAACAGATACAGTGCTGGATACAGTTTAATGAAGAGGCTGTTTAAAGTGTATCTTAAAAAAAGAAAAGAAAAGAAAAAATAAATATATAGTGCTGAAGTCAAAAGAAATCTTAAGACTTCTTTCCTTTGCTTTCTGATGCAGTTAATACTAAATCTTAGTAACACATACTCTTCATTTTGCATTCAATAATATTGTTTCCTAATACTTAAGATAGCCACTGGTATCCCTACAGTGCTAATGTAATAAACTTGATAAACTGAAGCAATATATCCTTGAACCCTTTTATGCTGTACTACTGGATTGGATATTTCTCTCAGTGACTGACACCCTCTCCTGGACAACAACTTTGTGTGTGCCTTCGTGCATAGCCTCCAGTGGAACATTCATAGAGACACCTTGACCTCTCAGGTCTACACTCTCACTGTGAAGGCCTTGGGATGGGAGTACCTGAATCAACCCGCCGCCGCCCGAATACTGCAGCCCCCTGCTCTCAGAACTCACTGATGACCCTGAAAGTGAGACATTACCAGACGCGTAGCTCTCGCCATGACCGATTTGAGTCGCAGAGCCGCTCTGCAATCCATGACCACACGTCTCGACCGTGACCACTTGCCTTTTCCCCAACGTGCCAACGATCTGGTGAGGGTCACCGGCCACAGAGGCCCTGCCTCCCTCCAGCAGAATCAGGCTCTGGGCTCCGTGCAGGCTCTCCACCCCGATCACCCCCTGACTTAAACCCTGCAGCTGGGCAGATCCTCCTGTGGTGGCCTGTCTCTCGACCACGACCATGTTTTCGCCCATATTGACGGCAGGACCTACGACCAGGGTTTGATGGGGCTGTGGATCCACCACGTACATGGGTGGGGCAGCAGCAGTGTAGTAGAGAGTTGGCTGCTGGATGAGCAGTGTCTGGGTTGGAACGACAAAGTTCTCTCGAAGGTGCACATCGGTGGTGGCTGGACGGGTTGACGAGATTACGCTTTCTTGGATCCGGGTGGATGAAGTGGCCAGGCTGGCCGCCTCGGTTCTAGCAGCGTTAATGCTGTGTGTGATATCCGCAAAGACATCAACGTTAGCCACGATCGGTGCTGAAGGCTGAGAAGCTGTGACCGTCACCTTACTAGACTCGACTTCAAGTGACGTGCCACCGCAGATGTCGGCCAGAGTCTTAAATTTAGGCCCGAGGTCATTGAGGAAGTCCAGGTCCTGGTCATCCTGGAGGAGACTACAGCAGCCTATAGAGCCCACTGGAGACTCCTGGCCCTCATAATCAAAGATGAGCAGAGCCTCTTTCGGAGAATGCTGATTCTGAATGCAGTGTGCTTTCTAAAGTAAAGATACTCAGACTCAGAGCCATGTTTGGGACAGTTTGAATTGCTTTCAATGTAAACACACACACACACACACACACACACACACACACACACACACACACACACACACACACAAATAAAGAATACATTTATTTATAAAAAATAAATAAACAAACTCACCTGTGAATAATATTCTTGAAGAAATCCCTCCGATAATGCAATGCCTTCAAATGCGCCCATTTTGCTGGACACTTCCTGATATTTGTGTCCACTTTGCCAATGGTCATATTGGCCTTGCCCTTGCCCTTGCCATTGCCCTTGCCCTTGCCCTTGCCCGTACCCATACCTATCATATCCTCCACCAACAGTGCTCACTGATGAAATCCACTGCTGGTGTCCATCAGTAGTATCAATTGTTTGACCAGACCAGCCCGGTGCAATACCAGTGCCTTTTCCGCCTCCATCAATGGCCTTTATGAGGGTACCATCCACTACTGTTGGTATGGTCACCAGCGGCACTTCCTGTGAAGTCAAAACCACATATTTCAGTCAAGTGTCATTCACGTCGTGCAGTCTGTTTCATGTCATCTGAACCTCCCTGGCTGCTATGCTCTATTAGAAGGACAGTGAAGCAGAGGCCTGGCTCTGGGAGTGCGTGTGGCGTGACCGCTACCTTGTCTTCCCCTTGGCCCTCTGTGTGATAAGAGATGAGGTGTTGTTTGGCCTCCCAGGGCATGGCAACAAAACCACCCTTCGTAGCAGCATCACCACACAGACAGAACAGCAGCAGGAGGGGCAGCACTGTCAAGTTGAGAGCACATGTCAAATGCACAGGGTTAGTACCATTGAAGAAGTTCTCTTTTTTCTTATTACTATTATTTAAAAGCTTCAAGAGTTCTCTTTTTTTTTTTACTTAAATGAGCAACTAATGTACCAGCAAGATGAAACACATGGGTAGGGAGAGTGTGTTCCAAGAACGTGGGTTAGTGACAAACCTAAGCTCAGAATAAGTGGTAAACCCTCATAATAGCAGAGCCTTGTGGCTCCATACCCCAAAGCAAAAATAGTCACAGAGGCTTTCTACCTATAGGAGCATTACTCTGAGTTCATAATTCAGGGTTGTCAGTAAAGCACACACGTGGAGTCTCCCCCTGTTCCTCATGTTTTGGTGCAGCTATTTCTAAACACCTTTCAAGAGGTCGAATTTCATCTACTAGCCTCTTCTTCGAGAGGAGCCCATTGAGCTAAGCTGATTACTGAAGTGCCAGTGTCCAAACATCAGTAATCTGACAGTATCTGGCTAAATTGACTGTAAATTCAAAAATATGTTGACTGTTCTGTGTACCATTTTTACTATCACACAAACCTGTGTGCATTCTTGGTTGCATTCTCTAGAGCTAGTCTAGCCTGCTCTCTTTTTTTATGACTTTAAAGTAACGAACACGGAGGTGACACGAACCACCTAACCACTGTACTGTGCATGAGCTGTGTGTGAGTTGAATGCACTCACAGAAGAGCAGCACGAGTCCCAGGAGCAGCAAGAGGATGCCAGCGGGTCCCAGGATGGCGGTGGGCCCCCTGACACCGCGGTCCAGGCACGCCTTGGTGCCCTTGGTGCAGCTGCACACCTCCAGGTCTAACACCTGACCGCCAGCACAGGCTTTTCCCTGCTCGTCTTGGATCTCCAGGAACACCTTGTAAAGGCCTGGCCACAAAGTCTCTTTGGGTCGCAAGATCACCGTGGTGTCTGATAGTAAACAAACAGACAAACAAACAATCAATCACACACACACACACACACACACACACACACACACACACGAGCACACACACAAACATAATACTCAAACTATTCACTATTCAATACAAGGCGGAAAGGAGAGTTAATTTTCTTGTTTGAGAGAACATTCCCTGTGTAATAATTTATCTGACCGTTACCCTATGCAAATACTCACCATTAAGGCGCTCTACGGTCCAGCGTTCTTTTGTGTCGGACACAACTTTAAATTCAAATGGTGCTCCGTTTGGAAAGGGATCTTTATCCACAGCAGTGACATACACCACATCATCCGGAAAGCACACAGACTGACTCGTGCTGGTCAATTTTGGACAATTGTCATTGAAGTCGTCAACCTGAATGGCAATGGTTCCTGTGGCTGTTTTCACTGGGGCTTCTGAGATAGAATATTGCAGATTGTGAGTAAATGGCTTACTCAAAGCGTATGACTCTTATGACACTTAAAGACAGATGCTTTGCGGGGAAGACCAGGGAACAGAGGAGGTGGACCAGATACACGCTTGTTTATAAATCTCTGGGAGGTACATTTCTGATCTGAAGTGCTAGCTTGTTGCAGTTGTAAATTTAACCAAATGTGTACACTACAAAACAATCAAAGTTTCAAACAATCCTTACCTTTTGAGATACAAATGATTTTGGCATAGTACGTTCCATTAACCAGGTGCTTGGATTCTCGGTCAGGATATTTGTTTAGTCTGATTTCAGCAGTCTCTCTATCTATACTTATCCAGTTGTCCTTATCTTCTCCTTTGGCATAACTGAACAGAAATACAACGAAGGCCATAAACGCCACACAAATATGAAGATAAAATGTTACATTCATATTAGTAGTGTTGATACTGTATATGATTTACAGCAGTATAGTACATCGCATTTAATGCTGTATATTTTAGATTTTTAAATGAAAAAAATACAACACAAACATACAAAACATACAAAAGGGCACTCACATGACGTTAGTGGCATGCATCAGCGTGTCACTATCAATGGCCTTGTAGGTAGTGATGACCGTCTTGAAGTCAATGGTTTTGCTGTCCTCTGAGACTGTCACTACTTTGATTTGAGGTTGAAAGCGAGGGCCTTCTGGCTCATTTTGGACATGGATCTTGATGGGGTACGTCTTGGACTGTGAGATGATGGTGGAGGAGTGGTACTCAGCTTTGTTGGAAACACTCACCCGCAGGTTGACCTCTTGCAGTTCTTCATAGTTTAAGGGCTGCCATGGACATAAGAAATGCTTCAATTACTAAATACGACAACCCTGTCTAATGTCAACAATGTGCTTTCCCCCCCTAAATATGTGTTCATGTCCATAGATTGCTGAAATGTTTCACTCTGTCCCTCTCTGTTTCTCTGACTATTCAAAAACACTGAGAAAGACATAGATGAAGATTCTATGGTGTCAGTCAAACATTTATACATCTTTGGGAGGTACATTTCTGAATAGCATCTTTATCTTTTTGCAGCTATAATTTTAACCACAGTTCTACAGACATCAAGATGTACCTTTTATAAACACACTTCTCCAAAGACAAGAATCGGCTTGGTCTGTACAGTAGGTGCCAGTGTGTCTTAAGAAGGGTTCAGACCAAAGATTCCCGATGAAGATGAGCCGCGACGTTCTAAAACCTTGCAACTGCGAACTTCTAATTCACACCGCTGCAACTCGGTCTCGTCAATTTGGGAATCTTTAGTGTGAATTGGGCTTTAGTCTTAGTGCTACTGGACTTTAGCGCAGCATTTGATGTTGCTGATCACAACATATTATTACACAGACTAGAGCGCTGGAGTTGGATGTACAGGTATAACTATCAACTGGTTCAATTCATATCTACAAGAAAGGAGTTTCTTTGTTGCCAAGGACAGTGACAGTGACTTCTTTGTACCACCTCAAAAAAACATGTCAAAACATGATTCATGCCTTCTGATAACTGAATGCAGTCTCTGTTATCTCTGAGTTGTAAATTCTGAATCTGTCTTTTAATTATTCTACCTGCGTTTTCTTTTTAATTATTCTTTATGTATTGCACTTTTAAAGCTATTATTTAACTATTGCCCTTTGATACTTCTTTACTATTATTCTTTGTTTTTGTTTAGGTACAGCACATTAAATGACCTCTGTGTATATGCACTATATAAATAAACTTGCCTTGAATTGGCTACTGTGATATGTCTCAATGCCATACCTTATTTAACACCAGTATGCCCTCATTTGTTTTGGTGTCTGTGGTGATGCTGAAGTATCCTGCTTCATTTCCAGAGACAATGGTGTATACAGCCAGCCAGTTGTCAGTATATTTTAAATCAAGATCTAGTGCTTGGATCTTCACCACCGTCACGTTGACTGTGTTCTCCATTACATTGGCCTCGTACTGTGAATATAACAATAGGTCAGATCAATTCACTTCTACTTCAAAAAGGTTATCAATGTGTACATAGAAAGTACAATGCATCAAACACGGTTGGTTTCTCTATGTTATATGATGATTTTCTTAAAGAACGACTTATTCTCATGTGATGTTTATGTTTATGTTAACAGCTGAGTTACTGTCATGGATTTGGTATTCTAAACTCAACCAACTCTCAAAACTCAACTCAGCCTTATGTTAAACTTCAACCAAAAAAAGTAGTGTAGTGAGTATCTTAGAGTGAATAATTTCTTACAAAGCTCTTTTCCAGAGTTGGAATGTTATCATTTACATCCAGAAGCTTGATAACAACTTTTCCAGTGCCCGAGAGCCCTCCAGCCGCTCCATTCATGTCACTTCCTTTGATTGTCAGGGTGTATGTGTCGTGGGTCTGCACATGTTTCAAACCAGACAAACAAGACTTCAGAGAGACATATGACAAGCCAGGGACAATAACAGTGTAACAGGTTGTGGTATTCAAATCATGCCTCTAGTTGTGACGTGAAGAAGGATAGAAGTGATCCCTCGATCCCTGCACAATCACTTATAGGCTAAGTTTTGTCACTGTGCTCTTGAACACTGAACACCTGAAGTCTCAGACTCAGCATATTTTGACATTACAGTGCGGTTGAGAGTCCCTCAACAGTTTGACACTCACCTCCCTGTCCAGAGTCCTCATATTCACAAAGATCCCTCCTGTTTCCTGGTTGATGTAGAACATGCTGCCCCCTGGAGGGCTTTGCTCAACAATGGTGTAGGCTATCTGTGAGTTAGGCGTGTTGGGCATGTCTGCATCTGTGGCGTTGATTTTCATCACATACGTAGCTGCAATACAGCAAAATGATCAGTATAACCTCCAGTTATCATTAGTTGGCGGTACAATTTCTGATATCTGAAAAGTGAAACACATACCAATTGAACTTGCTTCAAAAATTTCACTAGTACTTTGAGCTGCTACGAAAGAGAACACAGGTGGACAGTCATTCACGTCCAGAACCTCTATTACGAGATCAATGTCTTTCTCTGCTCGTGTCCCATCTGCAAACTTAGCCACTCCCTTCAACTAAAAAAAACCAAACACATCACAAATTCAGCTTCAATATATCAACCACAGCCTAATGGCAAAAGTCCATTCCTCAGCCAGTGTGAAAAACAGACTCACATAGTAATAGGGCGTCTCTTCCCGGTCCAGAATGCCATTGATCCTGACATAGCCATTTTCATGATTCACTGTGAAAAGGTTCATGGGAGCTTCAGATGCTCCTTTGCCTTCAAGAAAGTAACGTATGCTTGTTCGTGTCTCTTCATCAGAGCGAATCTGTTTGAAAATGCATTTGAGTCTGGTGATATACAGCCTACTTGTGTAATAATCAGAGTACAAGTGAAAGTGTAAACACAGCTTCAAAATGATCAACAGTGGGAAATTGAATGCTCTTAAGCTAAGTTAGTCATACGTTCAGATCAGTTTCATCAATAATAGGCAGATTACTAGAAGGGATACAAATGAAGAGCTCTTTTCCAAAACGCTATATATCCACTATTTTGATTCCTTTTTCTTAAATCATTTTTAAAATTTTGTTTAGGCTACAAGTAATTTCACTGCAACTGATGTCTATCAGTTGCTGGAGCAAGGAGGTTGCATTTAATAGATTTAAAAATAAACACAGACAAGTTGAGGTGAGGTCCCATAACTATTGAATAATCAAACATAAGGAACTCAATTACAGAATCTGGAACCACTTTTTGGTAATGCATTTTCATACTTTTGATATGTATTCCATCTTAGTATAGTCCTTATTCTCCAACAATTTCTTGGGAGGAATGATCCATTCTCGTTTCTGCCTCTGAAGCTTCTGAAGTCCACTGCTATATCCCTGGACTTGTAAAATCTGAAAGCGAGATGCACATGAAATGCAAAATACGTCAACGTATGGTGTGTTTTAGAACCATTTGAATTGGTTCCCGTGAAAAAAGTATCACTGTTGCTGTCATGTAAAATCAATGAAAATCAGTGTCCCTTTGAACTTCCAGTCTGGATTAAGTATCCTATGGCTATGACATCGACACAGATCGTGAAATAATTGTGAGCTCCTCGTTAAGAAGAATAAGCCATTGACGAATCACAATTATTGTGAAACTTTTAAAATGGTGTACATTCCTCGTAGCCTAACAGCTCTCTTGGTAAGTGTCAACAAAATAAATGACAAACTCAGCTGATGAAGAGACAGTTCGACTTTTAAAAAGTATCAGACAGTTTCGACATGTCAGTCACGTAGGCCACCCCTCTTATCAGTTCTCTGTTCAGAACGTAATGATTTTTTGCCCACCGTGACACTCCATATTCCGTTATTTGCTGTTACTAAATGTACACACAGCCAAAGACATCGTTATTGTCTTACTTACCAGTATCAAAATGGGCACAATAAGTCGTATAACTGACGCTGCGTGAGCCATTTGACTCGTTGAAAAATATCCTCTCACTTCGCCTACAGTATGTGTGTACTTCAGTCGAATAAATCCTCCAAATGCCACTAAAACAAGAGAAAGTGGGAGATACTTTTATGATACAACACAGGCAGGGGCAGTAAAGGGCGGTGCTTGTTCAAGTCAAACTGCGCCCACATTATAGTCTAGCCTACACCCAATTTCGATAGGGTTAATCATCTTTAAAAGGTAAAGATAACGCAATACGCAGTTGTAGTATAGTGGTAAGTAGCCGAAGTGGTATCATCCCAACCCCTCACTGTAGTTGAAGAATGTGCTCCCCACCCCCTCCTTCTTGGCCACTGGCCTCATTATTTGCAGGCTTCTTGGGATCTGAATCGTGTAGCGATTATAATTCACCTGCTGCAGCACATGGGTGTTTTGCAAACTTATTGTTTAGTGACCTTTTGGCTTACTTTTCATGACACAATGCATGCTTTTCTAAAACCTTCTGCTGTTTTAGAGTAACAAACTGAACTTTAACTGTGGAGAGTTCTATTAACACACAGCTTTCCACCTTGTAAAACTGTAAGTTACTGCTAACATGTGTGTAGACTATTTCAAAGTGCCATGGTAAAGGTGTGGTACTATTTACTGATAAGGTGAACCATGTGCGGGTGAAGCAGAGGCAGAAGTCCATTGTAAAGAATGGGATTATTACTAATGGGTGAAGATGTAGCCCACAAGGGTGTGGCAAGTCTTACTCATCACTTTCTTCCACAAACAGATGATTTATCTGACATTTGATGCAACAAGGTGGGAGAGACAATGCCAGGCTTCCCTAGAATTGGACAGTCTAGCTTCAAGCAATTACGCAAGCAATACAAGAGAAGTGAGCACACCCCTGTGAAATATCACCTGGATGTTTAATGATTTAAAAGTACTTTGGGTCAAACAATTATTCAGTACACATCTGCAAAATTAAAGTTAAAGAACGGCTTGAACATAAATAACATGAAAGCCTATATGAAAAGAAGCCTGTTGAATATTGGAAGAACGTTGGATATGCACAGGAAATGGTTTAGGCTACAGTATTCAAACAATAGCTTTAAGGATCAATCAGTACATTTATGAGAATGACTTAGATATTAGAATTAGCAAGTTTGCCTGTCACGAAAAAGCAACCGTGACTTCATTTGGTTTCATATCTGAAAAAAAAAAATCATTAACTTACAGCCTAGGCAACAAGCTGTAGTGAGCCCCATAGTTACAGAGCTGACTCCTCCCACTAGTGTCAACATAAGGACAGACAAATCAGGTGACAATACTGTATGTTGCTTTGACACTGGTGTGGCAGTGGAGCCTTTGGCTATATTTGCGCCGAAGGTGTAAGACTTCATGGGAACCGTGACTGAAATCAGAATATCAAATGAGTACTGGGTGTGTGGGGTGTGTATTTCTTATTAATTAAGGATTGTGACAGACTAATCTGTTTGGATGGGGCTATGGGTGAAAGGCAGAGGTTAAATTCTCACACACTGGAATCTGTTATCGGATTCTGTACACACACACACACACACACACACACACACACACACACACACACACACACACAGACACAGACACAGACACACACACACACACACACACACGGGCAAACAAACAAATAACATAGAGAATATTGGTATTACTGTAAGCAACTGAAGGTGCATATTTGTTCTCATGTTTAAATCAACAAGAAAATGAGTGAGACAAAAGTGAGACATGAGTACAAAGATGCAGAGAAAAGAAAGAACAAATCTCCAGCCACTCCTAGACAGATAATGAGATGAAAAAAGAAGATAACACTGCCATAACGACTCAAACAATGAGAAGTATGTGGACAAGCACCATATTAAGAGTTGTGCAAGGCCTGCTTTTTCAGTTGAAAGTTATAGGAAATAAACTTTTCTGCCATTCTGGCATAATACCACAAGGCAGAACATTAAGAAAATTTACAAAAATGTATTTTGTTTTTGAACAATAATATCAAATCCAAACAGCTCGGGTGAATGTACTGCATGAAACAATGCCAGGTTTTCAGTAACACAGTACTTTGTCAGATTGTTATGCCTGATTGGAGTCAAATGTACAGTATTAGACACCCCCTTCCTTTACACTGAAAGAGAAGGTGCTGTCAAACATTTTGGGGGTGCCCATAATGCAGTATGCTAGCTGCATACAGAGTGAATCCGTAGGCCTATACAGACAAGGATTTGTCAATCCCAAATCCCATGACCTTTTGATCTTTTCAATCATGATTCTCAGAATCTACACACTACTAGCTGTTGTAAGTTGTACCAGGATCTCTGGGCCCGTTGTATCCCTCATATGTCATCCCGTTGTTTACCACCAGATGGGTGCAACTCTGTGAGAGAATATCATGCTGTGCTGAAGGCAGAATTTATTGTCTGTTTACTTAAGCCACACCTCTCTCTCTCTCTCTCTCTCTCTCTCTCTCTCTCTCTCTCTCTCTCTCTCTCACACTCACACACACACACACACACACACACACACACACACACACCCACACCCACACCTACATACACACACACACACACACAAACAGCTGAGACACACCCAGACATACTGATACTGTATATACATTAATGATTTTATCAGGCCGTGGACAAGTCACTAGGAAAAGTTAAACTGTAAGTGTCCATGCAAGTTGCTTCAGTGAACTCTGTACTATCCGTCTACAGCTAAGAAAAAAAATATGAACTCCATGAAGTTCTTATGGAAAATGTTTCAGAAGCAACAGGTAGACAATATTCAAATTTCTTGAAACTGTACCAACTCTATAGTAATAAATCAGCTTTAAGACAAGCTTAAACAGAGATAAATCATGCTGTTTCTTTGATAGCCTATAATTTTCCCTCAAAGGCAGCTTCTCCGGTTTGAGCAGCCTACTCAGCCAACCCCAAAGGCTTTGGCTGCAGTCTCCAAATGTGGCTCTCTTATCAGCTCTCTCAGGGTGCCGCAGCGAGTTCATCTGCCTGACTCAAGCCTCTCCCACTTGAACTCCTCTCCCAGTCACATTCCACAGCACATAGACGAGAGGTCACATGGCCACATTGGAGCAGGAGCACCACAGAGTAAAAATACAGGGCAGATGGCAAACCAGGCTCTTGTGGTTGCCTAGCGACCACAGTCTGACTCTGAGAATACTGTAAATACTCTGAGAAACTGGAACACGAATATTGTGTGTCTATTTCATATTTCATACTGCTCCAGGGTGTGTGTGGTCAGAGATCAGATACGTTCCAGGAATTTATATCTCTACCTTTCACTCATCTCTGTGACAACCAGTGCTCACTTTGAAGAAATTGCACAATTGCAGAATTGTCTCCCTAGCCCAAGGCTACACGTCACACCAGTGTTACCGCAACATGTTGACGCCCGCTGTGCCGGAAGTTCTTTCACTCTCCCAGACTCTAGAAGGGTGGAGTCGGATGAAACTGGCACACGTCACTGAGCAAATAGAAGCTATGCTTAAGTTCAGGGTGTTCAAAACAGGTGTGTGTAGCGTGTTGCTACTCAACCAGAAGGAGGTAGAATCAGAACATGATGCACTCCACCCATCCACGCCCATACCCACCCCAGATCACCCGTATAGCCTCACAGTATATCTCTGTTTTTACTTTTTCAGTGAATCATTGTTGTTCTGACCATGAAGAGTCAAGAGATTGGTAGCATGTCTCATCACATGGTAGTGTGGATTTGCGTCTGTGTAGAGGTAAGTAACAACTAATTACATATTTTAGTGAATGAGAAATACCTTTTTAAGAGATGAAAGCTAATGTTTGATGTTAATCTTTGATGAATTACATAACTGTAAGAAAGATAATTCCATAAAATGCACTGAAGTCTACATTGTTGTCTGTTAATGTTGGCAAAGTCATCAGTGTTAGTACAGTGGCATATTGTTGCTTTTCAGATTATTTTGGGTGCATATGGCGAGTCTTGTTTTACTCCATCCATTTATACTGCGGCTCCCCAAGAAATAGATGTGGGTTATGTTCTGTCAAAAGGTAAGAATAAGATACTTTAAGAGTATTACGTCTTTAATGTATGTACATCTTTAACCTCTCTCTCTCTCTCTTTCTCTCTTTCTTTCTATCTATCTATCTATCTATCTATCTATCTACTGTATTTATCTATTTATCCATCTACCTCTCTCCTCTCCCTGTCTCTTTTTTTTCCCTGATGATCCATATAATAGCTACAAGCAAACAGTTTCTCCACCATGTTAACATCTGATTTTCCTACCCTTCTCAGTGCACGTAGCTGGCTGTGCTTCCCAACTGAAACGTGTTGAGACAAGTGACCCTGACTTTGCCATGCACCTAGATGGCACCATTGTTGCTCTTCACAGCACCGAGGTGCCCTCCACTGGGAGGTCCTTCTCAGTGTGGGCCCAGGACACTGATGGGGGGCAAAGTAAAATGGAGGTCTACATCTCCCAGAAGTCAACTCAGGTAGATCTACAACTCAACTAAATGTCAGTAGTGTTGACTGGTCTGGTGGCTCTGGACCAAAGGACATTTGATGTTTGTCAAATTCATATGTAGTGTCTCATGAGTGTGTGTCCTGCATTGTAGCCGCCAAAGTCTGGAATTCTAAGACGTTTCAAAAGAAGATGGAGCCCTCCTCCCCTCAGTATTGTTGAAAATGACATGGCAGGGCTTCCCAAGGATGTCGAGCTGGTAAGATAGTTTGTAATGTTTTATGTTTATGGAGTGATGAGCATTTCTGGAAATGAGACCAATGTCTTACAATTGGTCTCAGTTGCCTTGGTGCGTTTCTCAGCTCAAAATTGAAATTCTCAAATCTTCCTCAGTCACTTGTGCACTAAGGTGTCATAACTTTGATGAAAGATCACCTGCTTTGGCTCATCAATGCAATTGCTTGTGTACAATTATCTGCTGTTCTTCACATTGTCAATTACAAACGTCAAGTCCGTACAAATGTATGATACAGGCTCTGTGTGGAATGTAGAACTTACTCCAACAACATCTATTAGTTCAATTCAGTCAGGCCAGGTCATTATAAGCAAAAGTGTTGAACCTGTTGTCATATGTAATCTAGCAAGGACCATTTCCTATTTCTATTACACAACTGCATAAAGTTTTTTGTTGTATGACAATGAATTACATTGGTCTACCAAAACTGCAGTGCAAACAGTATATGGTAAATGTGAATCATGCTTGATTCTTTCCTACAATCTCCTACTTTGTATTGTGCTATTTGTAATTTGAAATTGATAATGTCAAACAGGAAAAAGCAGCCTTGTGTGTAAGAAGGTCCACTGGGTTCACTTGTTCATAACAGTGACAGAGGAACGTGTCATTATGATGGCACTGCTGTGTTGATTGAAGTATAGGAATGTACGCACATCTACAGTATATAATTCCGACAGGTGCTGGATATGGGCACAAACGTAGTCAAAGGAAAACTATCCGCTCACTGTCTTACATGCTCCTGGTTTAATGGCAAGTACAACATGTCGACCTCTCAGGTCTTTGCCGGGAATACCTGACAAAGACCTGAGTATTCGAAACGTTGTACTGTAAGACAGTGTGCGGATATTTTTTCCTTTGACTGCTATGTTGATTGACATAGATATTTGCTTTTGAGACATGAAGTAAGCATTTTGAACAATTTACATGCTTTTGCAGGTAATCCACTATGTGATGCTGTTTTCACAAAATATTTTGAGAAAAGCAGTTACGGTTGTGTAATTGTTAATGATGATTTGAAAAATCCACTGAAAAATATAGTGACTGAGAAAGACTGAGTGCGCATACAATCATGTTTTAGTGCTGCTTATTTAGACATATGCTTGTCACTGACAATATGAGATATATCAACTTTTTTTTTTTTTTGTGCAGGTTGGATCCGATTCATCTCTCGCCTACTCTGTGTACTATGAGATTTCTGGTCCTGGAGTGGACAGGGATCCAGTGGGGGTATTTACTGTGGACAGGAACTCTGGGATGCTGAGGGTCCACAGACCCGTCGACCGTGAGGAATGGCCTCAATTTCAAGTAAGAGAAAAATAAAGGCGTGTGTTGTTGCTATTGTATTATTCAAAGACTCAAGCCAGTAAGTGTGACATGGAACAAAAAAAGACGTTACACAATTGCGTTACTCACAAAAAGTCAGGGATATGTGGCCTTTAGGGTGAAATTTCAGGATGAACCTTAAATCCTGTATAACTTTTACAGGTGAACTAAATGTGACGTTCTCTAAACTTTTGAATGTGCATGTCCAACAGTTCAATGTTTCAGTACTTTCTGTACCGAAACATTCAATATTACCCGAAAGATATCCCTTACTTTTTGTGAGTAGTGTATATCATCGTAAATTAGCATAATTATGGAATTGTCAGATATTTTCATTGTTGTAGTTGCTGTTGGAAACAAAACATCCTTTTCTGTCGTTTTTCACTCAAGATTACTGTCCGGGTCTTTGATAAGTTAACTAATAAGCAGACTGACGAACCCCTGCCTCTTAAAGTCCAAGTGATGGACGTGAACGATAACGCCCCAACATTCACTGGGTCACTAAAATTCTCTGTTTTGGAACAGAGTGCAGGTAAGACCTAATAAATCATTTTAGAAGATGGAATTTCCGTTTGAGCTATGACATGTTCAGAATTATGTTTACTTATCGTCTGATCGTTCACCGCCCACCTCCCAATTTCATTTATTTTCAAAGGGTGTTTAGAAGAACCTTCAAATATACTGTACCTACAAATATAATACAAATATGTATAGGTTATAAAGCAACCTCAAAAGTCAATCATTCTATTTTATAACAATTTGATGACTCAAATATTCTTTATTGATCCCTTGTTCAGGTGCTGTAGTTGGACAGGTTAATACAACAGACCGTGATGAAGCTGGCACAGACCACACCAAGATTAAGTACACTCTTTTGGATGGCAACAACCTGTTTTCTATTGACTCTCAAACTGGTGTCATTAAGACGAAAACTGCCACACTTGATCGAGAGGTAACCTAACACTCCATCATTTAAAGCAACTTTTTATCTCAGGAAATGAAACATCTAAATATTTACTAATTATATTTTTGCAACTCTGCGAATGTATGTGTGAAAACACTTTTCTTAGAAGCCCTTTCACTATCTCCTTTGTGCAGGTGAAAGATAAGCATTTCATCACAGTGGAGATAAGAGACATGAATGGAGCATCAAATGGTTTGTTTAACACAGCCACAGCCACGATTCTTTTGGAAGACATCAATGACAACCCACCAGTTTTCTCAAAGACCTCTGTAAGTATCCCCACTTATATACAGTATAGGCAAGAAAACAACATGATTAATGCTATGGTTCAAAATATGATTGTCTTTTAGTCAAAGGGAGACTCTGGTCTAATAAGTTAAAGGTAAACTGGTCTAATGAGTTAATAAGTTGATATATAGTTAAATACTAAGTGATTACTTTTCACTTGATTAAATATGATAAGTGGTACTGAAGATGATACTTGTTTATTTCATGTAGAGGGTCCAAAGGCAGATTCTGGTGTTTTTATGATAAGCAAGACAATTTTAGTTACATAGCACATTTCATACCAAGGCAGTTCAATGTGCTTTATATCATCAGTAGAAATCACTAGCTAAAATATGAAAAAAATATTAAAAAAATAAAAATAAAATAGAAATGTAAACCATATAAATTATAGACATGCTGTGTGTTGCTTAATTTTTCAATATGTGCCTTAAAATGGTCTGTTTCTCCTCTCTTCAGTTTTCAGTAGTTCTCTTCTTCCTGCATAGGAATTAGTGCCTATCTTTATAATGCAGCTACTGTAGATTTGCATTGTTCTCAAGCAGTCTGTTTCCCTTACAGCACAGTGTAAACGTTAAAGAAAATGTGGAGGGAGAAACTCTTCTGCTCAGAATTCCAGTGGAAGATAAAGACCTGACAAAAACACCCAACTGGAAGTCTTTGTTTGCCATTACCAAGGGCAATGAGACCGGCCTTTTCAGGATTGAGACCGACCCTGAAACAAATGAGGGACTTTTGTACCTGACGAAGGTGATTTTCCTGATGTACCTGATTCATAAAATGCTGACAGGAATTCTTAAATGTTAGACCTTGACTGAGGATTTCTTTTTTTACGAAGCTTCACAAGAAAAGAAATGCTTTATACATTTTTCACTGGTGTTTGGAGAACTTTGGACATCCAGTTACAGAAACACACAGTGTACAACTGTAATGGAGTAAACACAAGTAAAGTCCATTGTGCAATCCTGCAAATCTAGCATGCTCCCATGTAGACATGGAATGCAAGGAATTAATTGTGTGTTGTTACAGGTCTAATTCTAGCTGATAACAACAAGATGTTCTTAACTTAGCGCTATAGGAAAGCAGTATGTGTGGTTCGTCCAGTTAGGCTGAATTTACTGGCTTTTTGCCTGGATGGTCTATTATGTCTGTTGACACTGTTAACAACAATGTAAGGTTGGGGTCATGGGTTTAGATTGGTTAAGGTGATTTTCAGTAGTTCTTCAACAGAATGTTTGAAAGACTGAACTTCACTGAACTGACTAAATGTCAAGAAGTCTCTCTGAGAGGACTATCTGAGTAAAGTGTTTCCCCTAGATTCAGCTATACTGAATACTCACCATCCTCATCATTCTGTATTCCAGCCCTTGGACTATGAAAAGAACAAAGCTTTGAAGCTTGAGGTTCAGGCTCGGAACGAGGCAGAGTTGAGTGGCACCCAGGCCAGCTGGGCCTCCATCCCCATAAATGTGAATGTGGAGAATGAGAACGAGGGACCAGTGTTCATGCCCGCAAACTTGAAACTGAGAATCAAAGAGGGCCTACCCAATGGCACAGTCATTGGCACATACACTGCAAAAGACCCAGAGACCAGTAGTAGCACAGGGATCAGGTAAGCCCGTTATGCTTGTGATAAAAATTAAAGCCACACTATGCAAGATTTTCACCTTTACAAAGCCAATTTGATGGTGCCCCACAAAATCAAAAACATGAAACATTACCTTGTCGGTATATACAGTAGGCTATAGCTCTTTGGAGATCTTTGTCAATCCTCCACCTCCATTGTGTACAGAGGGGATAAGTAGCGTGACATTTGCTGTTTTACAGTAGCAGAGTAACATACTACATTGGGACTCTAAAGGGAGTTCTACAGTCGCCAGAAATACCTAAACCAGCGTAGTAGGCTATACCTTTAACTTACATATACCCCTTCTTGCATAGCATAATATAACTGTTGCTATGGTAACAGACTCAACAGCAGAGGCACACCTGCAGCAGTTACCTTTGTCTTGTGTGTAAATGACTCATTGTAGCAACAGCATGTGAACTTGTGTGAGATTATCGCGTCTGTGAGAACACTATCTGTTGATATAGCTTACCCAGCCCTTACTAGGACTTTCATCTTAAGCAGTTACAGTGGCTATACATTTACTCAAATTTGAATCTGAAATGTTTACAAAGCTCTCTGTAATACCAGGAAGATATTCATCAAACATTATTAGTGAACTGCTTCTATTGTATGGCTGTCTTGCAGGTATTATGCGGCCTCAGACCCAGCTTCCTGGATTGAGGTGGTTGAGACCACTGGCGAATTGAAGATCGCCAACACTGTGGACCGAGAGTCTGACTTTGTCAAGAACGACATGTACAACATCACCGTGAAAGCAGTTGATCCCAGTGAGTAAACCATGAGGATTATCTTGCTTACATCAGCAACACAGACAGCACATTAGTCATAGTCTGAACCGGCCTGATAGCAACTTTATAATGACTCGACAGTGACAGCTCTTAGCCCGTTCATAAAACAATTGTGAAAGGCCGCCTGAAGCCTGGGTGTGGTCACCACTTGTCAGTCATATCTGGGTGTTTGTTGACCTCACTTTCACATGTACCGTGGTGGATCAAAATCCGTCTGGCATAATGAATAATCCTGCCCCACCAAGTGACACATACAAAACCAGGTGACAGTTACACAGAGCCAGCTGGATTAATATTGATGGTTAGGTGCCAGAAAACACACCTCTCAGTTTCTGCTAAATGATGAGTTATCTTATTCACAGGTGTACTACAACTCATACACCTCATTGCATCATCTACTAGTAGTTTGTAAATCCTATTCGGCCCCAGTGAAATATGCATTGCTTTGTTCTGTCAGGTGCTAAGACAGGAACAGGAACCGTCTTCATCACTATTGACGATGAGAACGACAACATTCCACTTCTCCCGACTCACGACCTGATTGTGTGTGAGAAGGATGGGCAGCTGGGTTCTGTGGTGGTGGCGGCAGAGGACAAGGACAAGACGCCATATTCCGCCCCCTTCCTGTTTAAACTGGGAGAGCCTTATGAAGGCAAATGGACACTGAGTAAACTCAATGGTAAGGCTTACTACCATCCTAACGAGAGCCATTGTGTTACTTTGATAATGATCACAACCATCATTCCCAGTAAGATCAGCCTATAATGGCAAGAATCAGGATTTCTAACTGCACAGGGAATTAGGTTATTGTGATCGTGATGAAAGTGAAAATGAACAGTGTGAACAGCGGTGTTGTTAGCGTTCCAACATCTTCACTTTTTCTTCTGATTTCAGTGGTTTTATATTACTTCAGTTCCCAAACGGACGGTATGTCAAGTATCATACAACTGATCTGTGTTTTTCTTAGGCACGGCAGCCACTTTGCAGCAGGCTGGCGAGCTTCCCACGGGGACGTACACAATCCCTGTGCTGGTCAAAGACCTACAGGGGATGGGAGACACACAGACGGTCACAGTGAGGATCTGCCGTTGCCGGCTCAATCAGTGTGTAGCCAGCCAGAGGTCCACTGTGCTGGGGGCCGGAGGCATACTGGCCATGCTGCTGGGCCTGGCCCTGCTCCTGCTGCTCTGTAAGTACAACCCGCCGTGACAAGCAGGTGTACCCAAGCGAACACACACACACCCACTAGCACGCACACTCTTACTTACGGGCAGAAATCGAAAGTGTGTGTACGTCAGACTACACAGAGTGGTACATGTTGAAATCACTCGCTATTGCGCAAGTCATATGTTGGCATTATATGTGACTCTGGTTTTGTTTTTTCATTCTCTATAGGCGTCCTGGCGGCTTTTGTTTGTGTGAGGGGGGAGGACAAGTTGGTGCTTGAGGATACACATGGGAGTGGCGGAATGCTGCTGAAATCTAACACTGAAGGGCCGGGTGAGGAGGTAAGCCTTACAGTATAATTATGTTCATACATTTATGCTTTGGCCTGAAAATAACCCATGCTGACTTACATAGGTACCGGTAACAATTAATATGAATGTGAAAACAACATACTTAAAAATAATGCCAGATTATATTTCTGACCTCCATTGCATTGGAAATGACATTTTATTTCAGTAAGTCAAATTTGTCTCAGGAAAGTCCAACGGCCTCCATTAACATGTTTGTTTTTTTGTTTCGCACGCTTCAGGTTTCCAACATTGTTATTGTGCCCTCAACGGGGATAGATCAGTCATTGGTGAAAGGTGCCGTAGTGGACTGTGGACAGTTTGAATCCATGAACACCATGGGAGTCGCGGACGCCACCTCCATGGCAGGAGCCTGGCAGGACTCCCAGCAGGTCTCCCAGCAGGTCTTCCTGCATCCATCCTCAGACATGCTAGACAGGAACAGCCAGTATGACCTCAGGGCAGAGAACAGTGCCTTCCTCCTAAACCAGAACAGTGCCTTCCTTCTAAACCAGAGGGATGAAGCTACTCTTCAAACATGGAGAACTAACGGCGTCTATTTAGACATGGTGAGCACATATTGTCACTTCAGTTAACCCTTCAGTCAACCCTTCAGTTATAATAATGACCTGTTCGTTCCTGTGAGAGAATTATAAGCACATTCTGACAATACAGAACACATACGTATGTCTCCTAAACATGAGCATAAACATGTTTTCCTAGTTGTCTAAATCATTTCTCGTCATGCTCTTGAGTTGACATATTGTTTCATTGTGGTTGCATCCACTGGGCTTTCAGTGCTAACTCCTGTCCTGCTGTGCATTTACAGAAGCTGGATTACCTGCGCTCAGGTGAGGACGGTAGATACGCAGATGACATCCTTCACTCGTATGGCTTTGAGGGGGAGGGCTCTGTGGCTGGCTCAGTGGGTTGCTGCAGCGACCAGAACCCTAATGACAACATGGACTTCCTCAACACCCTCGGTCCAAAGTTCAGAACACTGGCAGAGGCTTGCAACAAAAAATGATGACAGTGGACGAAACATGATGGGAGTGTTTTAGTTTTTTTTACTATTCAAATGTTTTGTTTTTATTTTGGTAATTTTCAAAAAGTTACATAAGAAATTGACACCAATGCTGTTAAAGTTATTTACACCTCGAGCCTCAACTGCTCCTGAACTCAACGATCTCATAGGTCATAGCTGTAAGGGTGTAGAAAGATGAGAGGATTATCATCTCAACTTATATTTATATCATAAATTCAACTCATGTCTGTATTGAAATCCAAAAATGATATGGGAATGGCATCTGGTGAATCAGTTGTATAGATTCTACTCTCATGCAGCCAGCTGTGGGCATCCCGGGTTCAGAAAGTAAAAATCCTGCCAAATATTTGCTCCAAAGACTTAGTAATCAGACGATCAAAATTAGCACATCTCTTAAGCCAGATAGTGCAGCTAATTACGTGCATTACAGTACGTGCACAGGCAGAAGAAATGGAGGGATTTTTACTTTGTAAATTCAGTGTTGACTCCACGTCTCAGTGCAGCTGTATTATGGATTATAAGCACTCGAGAATGAGGTGTTCATTCTGGATGGAGAGACATCATTGCAGACAAGTATTGGCTAAGTTTACTGTACAGTATGTGTTTGTGTTGTTTATGTGCTGTTGTCGTGGACCTCTGATGGAAGTGATAATTCTTACATGATGGAAAGTAATACTTTCTATAATGTTTTGTTTTTTTCGTCAAAATTGTTTGCACTTATATTTGCACTGGGGCTATCGTGACACAATGCTGTATACACAAATTTCTTAATGGCCCATTTCATTTGGAATTCTCCTTTTGAGAGAGTTTACAATGTGTTACATGCGTTCAATATAACACCGTTTCATAGCAGGAGTCAGAAGGAGTTTACCTTTGGTTTGGTGTCATGAATGGGTAAATATGTTATGCAGTTTGCTGTTAAGTTCTCAATTTTATACATATCTGTTTGTTAAATAAATGTTTCTTCTTATGTGTGTGTGTGTGTGTGTGTGTGTGTGTGTGTGTGTGTGTGTCAGAACAGCAGGCTGTGGCTCATTTTGTTTTCAGCACTGAGGGGTTGATGATTAACTAGGTGTGGCTCTCCATGCTGTTTGAGAGTTACATCATAATCAGAATATTTTTGCTCTTTCCAAAGCCCTCTGCTGGTGTCTTTGTTACACTGCATGCATGACATATCAAGCTTACTGTACAATCACTGAACATGTGATGAACTTACTGCAGGTACAGTAGATCACTCGCAAACATGACATATGGTTCTCAGGCATACTGTATCTGTTTTTGCATTTTGATTATCATCTCATCCATCTGCTTATTCGGTGAATGGAAAGGTTAAAACGATTACAACTTAAACATTCTGTATTCCAACATTGCTTTATTTTAAAACGGTGCCCAAATTAAGTTCTGCCCTCTGAAATTCATATTGATAGGCAAATATGAATAATCTTTAAAGGCAAACGGGGTGCTGATCAGTAGGATAAATATGGACCCCAAACTCTGATGTTGGCTCAGAAGATATAATTAGATGGGTGAGATTCTGCTACACATGCATATCTTAACCTCCTGTGGACAAGGACTTGGAAAGGAAATCGTCTCTGGCTTGTTGTAATGATCAAATGTTTTAGTGTATTAAAAGAATCCCACTATGATATCTTGTTAGATCACAATTACTCTCATCGTAATCAGACGATCGTGCAGTGGAGAGTGTCTTTTCATCTGCGACACAAGAGCTTATGTTTGAGAGCAGTGCACAAGTCACATGAAGGATTTCCAACTCCAAATTCCCAGCGGGGCCAATTAGTGCCATCTTGAAGAAGTTACCAGGCTCTATTTTGAATATCCACCAAAGTGACGACACCCTCTCCCTCTCCTTTGTGGAGCCAACAAAGAAAGAGCAACTTGTGCAGAATGCAGCTCTTTAACCTCAGGCCGCAAATACCCCCAAAACCATCACCACATTCTCCAAAAAAAAAAGAAAGGGAAAAAAACATGAAAATATCCTTTTCCTGTTCCGTGTGGCTGTATCCAACAAGGCCTGTCAGTGAAGTTTTTCAATACAACTGAAGAGTGTGAGTGACACTCAATTGAACTTCCTGTCACTGGCAGAGAATTAGTTTTTTTTTTTTTTTAACTTACTAATATGCAAATTCTTTACAACATTACTTGTAATTATTCCCTGTCCATATGCTCATATCATACATTCAAGGTTCTGCCATTTTACACACACTGAAAAAAACTCACATTCATTTAACAGCTACAGTAACCAGAGCGATTAGTCAGGCAGACTTTGTGATGAGTGTGGTCTCTAATTCAGTGCTGGAGTACACAGGCTCTATTCCGGTAACTCTGGGTCTGGTGTGAAAAGTACCACCTGCCTCCAAAGGAATGCGCCTCAACCTCACGCGAGGGTGCTCTGGAAGAATGAAGTCAGTGAGTGGGCACAGGCACGAAGCCCTCCACTCACTTGACATTTCTAATCAAGGGAATGGAATTGTAACTCCACCCTGATAACAAAAAGTATCTGTCACATAAAAAAAAAGTGCTCTTTGTAAGGCCTGCTTCCAGGGTTCAATGGGTTGTTGGCTCAACAGAAAAGTCTCCCTGAGGGTTGCACTTTGAGACCTGGGATGATCAGGGGATCTTTAACTGTCAGCCTCACAGCCTTTTAGAAACAAGGTTTCTTTATGCAGAAAAGTTTGCTGGACATTTATATTTCTAAGATCCAATGGAGAACCATATTCTGTCCATATACAGCATTTTAATGTAGTCAGGTTTGGTAGCTGTAGGGCACGTTCTTATATTATAATTCCTTTTTAGAGAAGCTACCAGGAGAAAAGATTAAAATCTGCAAGACCCATGATAAATCACATAATGCAGTGTGGAATATGCTGTATGTGACCAAAATATCCTACCACTAATTGCAGAGGTACAGTACAGTATATGAGTATTAATGGCAACTTAAAGGAATAATCTCAGAGAGTCTATTATTTCTAGAAACAATTAACTCCAAAGGCACAACCGTGAAATTAATCTAGTGGAGCTACCACTGATAACTTCCCATTTTACTGTAGAACATTCCAGCAAATGGGGCTTAATTTGTCCTGGTGTCTGGGAGGTACCAAAGAAAGAAGAAGAAGAAAAAAAAACATATGAGGAGGGAGAGTGGGGGAAAAAGGATGCCTTTATCACTCAATATGTCCACAGCTCATTCATTTATTACAGACCTTTTACAAATTAAAAAGCACTATCTTTTTTTTAGAAGTGATTATTCGAACACGAAGGGATAAATGCATAACATGTCTCTCACTTTGAACGCTGTGTGCAAGGTCTAACCCAGTTTACTCCTATAACCATGTTCTTCTTATTTATCAACACTAGGGGTCAGTCTTACCCCTTAAGACAGGAGAGCACATGGGGATGAAAACTGGTGAGTGTTAGTCATCATTAGTCTGAGAGTAAATTCCAAGTGAAGACCACGAGTAGTTTTTAGATCAGTGATCAAAAAACAAAAATTATGTCTGCGGGGCTCGATAACATTTGACCTAGTAGGCAACTACATGAAACTGAGACTAAACTTAAGCTGAAGACAGAAAAAAGACAAGGCAATGCTAATGTAGCGCTGCCGCACCACAGAGGCAGAACTCACGTTGGTACCACAAGGCATCTTTCAACCAAGAGTGTCCATGCACGAGGACAGGAGCCATGCTGGAAAGACAGTGACACCGTACTGTTTGAACATCCGAGAACACAACCACGGTAAACTGAGTTGTAGATCCAACTTTCAACGATTAGCATCATAAATCCACTTTAATATAATCGCATTGAAACTAGCTATTCATAGTTTTTAAACTTTGAGATGATAGTGTCTTAAAAACATCAGAATATGGTGACGGAGAAGGCTGTTGAGTAAGAAACGTGAACTAACTGGATGAAATTACCTCAAACGAGTCTCTTGCTGTATTTTCCCACATCTTAGGCCTTCAAAGAGAAATTCACAGAAAATAAGCATTGGATAAATGATGCAACTCTGTAAATGCTGAAGCGTTAACAACTATTTGGGAAAGACTAATCGCGCTCAGTAGGCTATAGTTGGAAATAATAATTTGTTCCACCCATCGCTTCAATTGTGTTACTGTCTGGATCATCAGTGCTTAGCATGCTCTGATGGGTTAATTATATGTCAATCTAAACTGACATATCCCTGAGGAAAATGTACATCTTAATGAGTGAACATGAACCAATAGATATTGAAAACAAAGTGCCACAGTTTACTCATGACATCACAACTCAAATGCTCAAATGCACATTTTCTTTCCTAGCTCAGGGTCACAGAAAAGGGAGACTTTTGAAACCAGCTGTTGCTTGATATTGACTGTAATGTTCAACCTTCAGATCCTTCTAGAATGATCCAAAAAATGGAAAAGCTTGCATGCATGTGTGTGAGGGACCAGGCAGCAAGGCAATGGGGATGCAGAGAGAAAGTTTCCAAAAAGGGATTTATTTCAACAAAACACGAAAGGGTCAAAAATCAGAACTTGAAATCATACCAAAATCTTCAAATAATTCACAAGAGCATTCTCAGGCCTAGAGCTACAAAACAGAACTTAACTCAAATCAAATCCAGATAATGGTGACTCAAACAGAACTGAACATAATGACTGACCTCCTACAATGACACATTGGGGAAACATATATACTGGCTGATCAAACCATTCAAGACACACAGGGGAGGACAAAGACTAACAACATTTACAAGACACATTCAAGGACAATAGCCACCTCAACATAACAAGGTAAATCAAGACTATTTCCTAAATAAGGATAATCATAACCAATCTCAATTACATAATCACAGTCAACCATTAATGAGAAATAATCTTCTCCCTTTCCCCCCCGGACATCTGCAATGGTGGTGCCCTCCAGAGGACTCTTATTCTGGCATCCATTCGCCACGAATTCCTTTAGCTGGAAGGAAGCTACACCATGCTAGCCGGAAGAAGCCGCACTACCCACACCGGGTAAATTAAACAAACTCAGAACTAAAGACATGTAAGTAACGAAACAGAAACAGACTGCGTGCACTCAGAACTGCAACTGACATGTAGAACGTAATTATGTTAAATGTGTGATGTCAAATAAACTTAGAGCTGTTGAATGCAAATAAACGTGTTTGTGTTTTAATTGTATGAATTGAAATGAAAGTATATGTTAACTGGTGCAATGTCAATATCGTGTGTGCGTGCAAACTGTTCAAACTTGCCGCCATTATGGCAGTCCATATGTGCGGCCGCAAAGCGGTCCGTCACAATGTGGAATGTGAAATAGGCCACCATCAAGGACATTGGTATCAATAGTTTTGTTATACAATACGCACACAATCCTAATCCTTTTCCACTCCATCACCAGGCATATAGGCCTACTGTAATTTCCAAACCATTAGCTGTAGCTTATTGATTTTGCTGAAAAATGTTCAGCTAGGTTAATACACGGGGGCAGTTAATATGGTATTAATAATATGTTTTTTTTTTTTTTTTAACTGGCATCCTGCGGTTTATACACGGGTCATTACTGTTACACAGCTACTACATTGTGCTGCACTGGAGGAAAACAGGAATTAAGACACTAGAGACCATTAGGTGGATAAAACGTACACAGATTATGTACAGTACGGTGTACAGTATGGTGTAAGTTGCACCCATAGTTTCCGGACAGGAGATGTTGGAAACGTGGGCTGGATTTCCAGAAGAGCGCGGGCGGGCGGGCTGTGCCTCAGGGGCTCCTTGTTTCCCCTTATCTGCTCTGACACAGGTGCGTCTGTCTCTGCTCTGGGACAGGTGACATGTGCTTCATTCCTTCTCTGAACCTCTGATTCACCACCTCTTGGCTTCATCTCTCCCAGCCTCACCATTTGCTAAATGCCGAGCATCACTTCAACAGCGTTTCACCACTGTGTTTCTCTCTGCCAATAAGAAAAGAGATTTACATTTACATTTAGTTGTTTAGCTGACACTTAAAAAAAAAAAAAAAACTAATTTCGATTGTAATTTTGTAAAACAGTGTATTGTAAAACAGGTGCCAAAATCGTACAAATATATACAAATATATACAAAATATATTGTTAAAGAGTTTATCCATCCACCCTAATACATCCAATACATCCACACCAATCCTCAGTCTCACTCATTCTGCTACACTCACAAAAAGAAGCAATATTCTATCCACAGCCACCATACACCTATATCAAGGTACAATGGAGGTGCAATGAAAACAATGTAATATCCAGTGCCACTAGGATATTAGCGCACCAAGTAGAATAACAGTTCAAGCAGATCTTAGTGTGCCAGCTACCATGTGAGTGTTGATGCTGTTTTTCTGTTTCCAGGAGATTCAGAGTACTGCATTCTTTTTAACTGTGTATAAAAAAAAACAGTTTTGGTAATTAATCCTAAACTGATGTGCCAATGGATCATGCCATGCGTATTCCATACATTTCCATATATCTGCCATAAGCATCCAAACGACATCTGTCAGGGAAAGAGAAGAATGAGTTGTGATGAAGATGTCCATGCATGCCAATGCCATGTTTTATCTGACATCATAGTGAGCACTATGCAGGCAGACATCTCTAGGGTAATTGCAAAGCTAGTGATTAATCACACTCTGAGTCTGATAGCCACATAATAAAACTCAAGCCCTTGCCTTTTGACACAGACGCCTCACCTTTTAGAGTTCACTCAAGTCACCCCTGTTTTTTTTCTTTCTCATAATCTCATTTTTCCCCCTCTCCTGCTTTTATATTATGCAGTGTAATGTAATACTCCCTAATTGGATTCAGTGATTGACCTGTACAGATGACCTTCTCCTGACAGTGTCAGAATGGTCTGCTGCACAGATTTCCCTGCACTGTAGTGCCATGGTGCTCACTGCTCAATGTGCCACTCTCGCTCTCTGTATCGCCGGCTACAGTAAATAAGGGCTTGCGGGATGGATGGTGCCGGAATTTCTAAATGGGGATTACTGAGGAGTTAAATGAGTTGGTTACCTGGCAACCACAGACCAAGGCCAAAGTGATTAAGTCCACGAGCTGCATGCAGTGCTGTGGTAACAATAAGGCAGCATCAGTCGAAGGTCACAAGTAATTAAGTCCTACATCACAGCTTAATTTGGTCACCTTCAGATATGGTGTGTGTGTGGGTGTGTGTGTGTGTGTGCGTGTGTGCGTGCGTGCGTGTGGGTGTGTGTGTGTATGTACTGTATATGTGTGTGTGTGTGTGTGTGTGTGTGTGTATGTATATGTATGTGTATGTGTGTGTGTGTGCATGTGTGTGAAAGAGAGACAGAGAGATTGAGTGAGGGTCCTCAGGGAGAGTAAGGCAATTATCAGAATGAAAATATTGTTAGAGCAATTTGTAACGATGATATCGTTTCTCCACATATGCACATACAAATCTAGAAGCTGATGAAGCGCAGCTCTACATTAACAGGAACATATTACCCAAACAATCAGCTCGGCCTTTAGTAACAACCTATCACTTCACAAATTGAGCATAGCGTCAGCTGAAGCAGGCCCAAAAGTCAGCTGACAGCTCAGCTGATCCCTTGCTATAACTGCGATTTGCTACTACTCTGTTTTGGGCACCTTATTAAAGCTGCATCATCCTACCTTTTCATGCCACTGCAAGCCACTTTGAAACTCACCTCCATCCCAACTCATCCTTTCCTGTCTGACTTGATCAGTGCATGTTGTCGTCATTGACGCCTGCTCTGTTCTGTACCCTGTGGGGAGATGGGGGTCTTGGGCCTCTACAGTACATGTCCTGCCTCAGGCTTCCCATGTACTGTATGCACATGGAAGGGCAGGGAGGTCCAGGAACAGAGCCATAGATAGCTTAGTGCAAATTGAAATAAACACTCTCTCTCTTGACTGAAGTGGCCCTGGCTGAAATGCCCATTGCTGTAGTTCTGTGCAATGCCAATGACACAATGCCTTATGAACCACTCAGATAATTACAGTTCACACTCTAGTGTATGATAGGTGAGTTTCAAGCAGGGACTGAAAACTGAATAATTTTCACTTTGGTTAGTGCTGAGAAAAAACATTATTTTTTCGTTCCTTTTCCAGTGTTCCAAGGCCTCTCCTCTGTGATAGAATAACGGTTAATAATGTTCCTTTGAAGAATGACAATTGCTTTACAAAATTGATTCACCAGTAGCACAATACTATACGTTTTTTTTTTTGCCCAACAACCATAACGTTGCTTTAAGTGATGTTATGCTTAAAAACATGTTTTGTTACATACAGCAAACATCTCACCATCCGTTTGTCCCTGAATACACTGTAAAAAAAAACCCTCAATCTCTATATTGAAAGTTGGCCATTTGCCTATAGCCCTAGACTTTATTTACACCTTCACAAATGTCTGATAGCTTAACATCAGGAACAGAAAATGTCCTTGCTTTTAGCCCTCTAATGGTCTAACCTACAGTATGTGTGGCGCTTCCAACTACACGACAGGCCTATGGATATTTTGAATGTGTTTAGTAGACTATGCAATTTAGTTACATACTTGGAAATGGCAGTTATACAGTATTGTTGAATATGAAAATCCATTTTATGAACTTGTAGGGGAGACACTGATTCATAAAGTTGGACTAAATTCATTCTGGAAGGGGTCTGGGGAACACTGTGTGGGCAGGTGACTTTCCAAGCTTATGGACTTTTTAATAATATTCAAAGAAAAGTTAATCGGAACAATAAATACCGTTATTAACCAGTTATCTAAAATTGAAAATAATGTTGTCACTCCAGAAGAAGTGAAATTGGTTTTGTTCCTGTTTTCGGTTATACGTTCATCCAAAAAGCATGACATTTTGAATGTTATTTCAGTACAAATATATCTGACAAAACATATGTGCCGATTTTCTGCACAATACTGGATTTTTGGATTGCCATGCAGCACGCATGAATCCGGCGACAGATATGCCTTAAAAATGAATGCGAGAGAAGATGAGTGAGTCCCATCCCAATTTCAGCTCTTCTTTAAACAGCTATGCAAGAAATCCTGTTTCAGCCTGTTTCAGCGGCAGAATGGCTTAGCCAGCAAATCCAACTCCATCTTCTTAAATAAATGATACCAATCAGTTCTTATGCACACATACACTCTGTGGTAAGGACATAATGAATGGCCAAATTCTTGTGCGCAGTGGATTGGACACGATAGAGCTGTTGTAGCCTTTACAAGAGCATGTGCCAAGGCCGCTGATGAAGACGATACCATCACAAAGAGCCCCAACAGGGTTGAATGTGTGAAATGAGAAGTGAGGAGCCAATGGATATGTAAATCACGTTCCACATCCAATCAGGGACCATCTAAATAAAAGATGTCGAGTGGTGCCCGTCTTCCGCTTACACCTGTCTCAGAGGTGCCATCAGGTTTTGCACAGCTACCATCCTCACCCCAGGTTCTCATTAGCTTAATATCTGTGGTCCTCCGACGCCAGCTGCCAGTTCACTCTGGACTGTCCCTTTGATAAGGTAGCTGTGCAGGGCAAACTCACATCGCAGGAACAAGTGAAATGGCTACCACAGTTCATACGGCCTCCTCTGCACTTCACACACAGCCTCCCACAGATATTACCTGTCTAGCAAAGAGTAACAGGACCTAGTTTTCCTTGTCAATGCAGTGTTAACAGCCAGTAGATGTGTGATGTGACTTTTTTTCCCCCCTCTCAGTTTTAAGTAATGGAATATGTCAAGCCACATATTAATTTCCTCTCGTCGCTCAAAAAAGCAGTCAGTAGCTGGCACTCTGAGGGAGATGGGATAGGGAGAGTACATTCACTCAGGAGAAAAGAACTGCTGCAGGGCGAATATAAAAAAATGCCAAAATATATAGAGGAAGATGAATTTGCAAAAGCAAAACAAAACACATTGCAAATGGTAAAAGCTTAACACTATGGAATGTGTTTGTTGAACGGTTATTGAGTGCAGAGGTTGATGAATATGAACTATAACTATTGCAAATGGTAAGAGCTTAACACTATGGAATGTGTTTGTTGAACAGTTATTGAGTGCAGAGGTTGATGAATATGAACTATAACTATGCATGACCACAGCATGGGCTTGTTTTTTTATTCCACTTTCATCAAGGTGACATCATGTCACTCTTGCTATGCATGATTCATCTCTCCCCACCAAGCACACATTTTTCTTCTTTTCGAATTGTCATCTGTCTCCCTTCCGCACAGCTCTCTTTTCAACCATTAGCATTGTGTGTAATTCCAAAAACTACAAAAAAAAGTGCAAGTGGAGGAGAATAGAAGAAGAAGAAGACAAAAAAAACCCTAACGATGTTGGATTTAGCGCGGAGCTAATTAAAATTCTGCAAATATGCTGGTGGTCGGGAAGGCGGTGATGGATGTAGTGTCAGAACTCCTGGGCCGCGGGAGGAGCACTGAAGCAGCGCCGCCAATCGATAGCGCCGCACCGGAGCCATGACACTGCACAGGCGTTTAATGAACCAACAGTTTTATCTGTTAATTACATGCCAGCCACACATTGGTGTTGCCCCCTCCGGACGCCAGGACCTCGCCGCTTGTCCAGATAATTGCAATTTCACACGGCAAATACACCCCGGTGATGCGCACTTTCAAGCAGTTCTTTCTCATTTGTTCTTATCTCTTACTTGGTGTTTGCCCCACCCCCACCCGGTCTCCATTTTATGAGGAAGAAAATTTGAGCTGCATCAATAGCCTCCCTCCCCAACACACACACACACACACACACACACACACACACACACATGGCTATAAAGAGGTAGTATGGAAACTCTGTTGTTTATTAGTACTTAGTACTGTGAATAAAACATAAGACAAACTAGAGCTCTGTGCATGACCAGTTATAAAGGGGAAAAAACCCTCTGTTGTAAATATGAATGGTGTGCCCCAGAATCCCTTAACTACTGATGATAACGCCAAGCTAATTTGTAACATGGAAGTATAACTACATTCAGATAGCATGCTTCACCCCTCAAGGATGTCCTAGTATGGGACTGGCTACAGCTGCTCTACCACCACTGGTGATTCCTCTTTCTCTTCCTCTTTCTCCTCATCAAGGCAATGCAACCAATTCACCTATAGAATCCCCATTATCTAAAGGCAGCAAAGAAATTAACATTTAACTTCAGAGAGGAGGAAAAGTGCTTGAAATTTGGAAAGAAAGGACAACCCATTGTACTACACATGTAATTTCTGTTGGTATAGCTGTGATTGGACTCCCAGTGCAGGAAGTTTGTTTTTGTTTTTGTTTCTGTTGGTAATTAGATAATTAAGACCTCTCACACAACCCGTCTAAGTTGATGTCAGTGGCAAGAAGCTATGTGTGTATAACAGAGGAGGTACGATAGAAAACTAGATAGAACTATCCACAATCAGATCCAAAATCGGTAATAGAACGGAAAAGTGCAGTTGCATGAATATGAAAACACTAGTATTTCTACGTATTGTCTTTGTCTTGACCAACCCAGTCATCATACAAGTCACACAATATGACAGTAAGACAATATAGAAATTCCCCCGTTTTTCAAATTTCAACACACTGGGCACTGATTTGGTGCTACAGAGGTGCCTAATTCATCTTAGGGCTTGTCCAGACGTAGACGAGTTTTGGGTGAAACGCAGCTGTTTTGCTTCGTTTTGGCCGTTTGTCCAAAGGAATACTGCAAACGCATAGCCCTAAAACGAATCGATCTGAAACCGGGTCCCAGAGTGCATAAGTTCGAATACGCAGCCCTCTAGCGTTCGTTTGGACGGGGGAAGACGCATATACCTGCGTTTCGATGATGTCATCGCCACACTCCTCGACCCCTATAGCCCATACCTGTCAACATTTAGCTTTCAAAATAACGGGATAACGTTACTGTATTTCGGTCGTTGTTTTTTTACCTTACCTAGAGCCTATGCAGCCTATCCAACTGCTGCCTGCAGCCTACTTCCAAAACTCCAAAGCTGCTGTCAGATTTTGTTTCGAGGACACAAGGTAGGCTACACTCAAGAACAGTTTGTGATGTGTTAATCAATTCAATTTCCAACCATTTCATAACAGCTAATTCTGGAGTAGCCTAGGCTAACAACTAGCCCGCTTGCTTGCGAGACTCGGCTGTGAACTGCACCGGTTTCCTTATTGGGTTTACGTTGACAGAACGGTTGAAATAAATTGAAAGTAGGCCTAAGTGATTGCATAGGCTATGTGTCGGGTGTATGGCAAGCTGTTGTCAGAAAATGAATGGATCAGTGATTTTCGAATGAAGTATGATGGCCATGCAAATTACGAGAGTTTTTCGGGAGAAACAACAAAACGGGAGGGCGGCAGGAGATGACCTTAAGATAGGAGAGAAACAAGGGGGAAACCGGAGTTTTTGGCAGGTGCTCTATAACCTGACTTTCGCCAGATCCTGTAGTTCGCTGTCTGCTTCACACAAGGATCTGGGACTTCTCGATAGGAGATGTATTTCTGAAGGCGGGTCCTTGTAAAACATCCTCGCATGTGATTTGATAAACCACTTGCCTGTTATCTTGAATGACGTGCTAGGCTTCTTCAAGCTCTTGCCAAACCCGGTCGGAAGAAGAGTAAAAACATCCTTGCCACCAATAAATGTCTTCAAAACTATTCTCTTTTAATCTTTTAAAGAATGAATACTCGATAGATTCGACAAAACGGTTGAAATAGCAGAATCAATGTCAGCACAAGACTCCTCGCTGCGTGCCGCCATTGTTATTTGAATCAAACACTCGCTTCGGCGCTCCTGATTGGTTGCTCATTTTTTGATCACTGGCAGGGGTTTGGATTGCCCTCGCGTCCAGACCCTTGTGTGGAGCTCAGCGAAACGCCTCTGGTGGAGCATGGCGGAACTACAAGGGTCTGGCGAGAGTCAGGCTAGGTGCTCTAGCCTTCCACTCATAATCTGTAAAAATAGTTTTCACCTCGACGTCTCATTAGAACCAAAGTCTTTTTAAAGCTAGAACTTATTCTTCCTCTCCGTTTTTGGTGATTTGGTGAACTGAAACAGCGCCACGTAAAGGCCTGGAATATGAAGTAGCGTGTTGAGTCGTATTGAGATCGATTGAGATGAATCCGTTTGGACGCAAATACTCTTGAAACGCTGCCAGGTAAAACGGAGGGGGTGAAGTTCGTTTTTCTACGTGTGGACATGGTCTTAAACCGCCACAAAGGGTCATGCTCCGACCCTTTCAAACAGTGTTGCATAGTGCAAAGCCAGGCATACTTCAATCGGTTTAGGCTATGTACACACGTAGCCGGGTATTTTTTAAAACCGAATATTTCCCCCCCTCCGTTTATAAAATAATTTTATCCACATTATCTCGTTTTTGAAAAAAAAAAAAAACCTTCCACACATAACCGAACATCTGCGTTTTCAAGGCACTCAGATCCATGCTTCTGCAGTGAACAAAGGTCGCATGTTTGACGTCAGAGCAGATTTGTTGTTGTTTTGGCGCATATTCTGACGTTCGAAAACGCAGATCACCGGTTATCTCTGTCTACACGCCAATTTATAAACGGAGAAATCGCAGATCTTCACTTTGCCCGGAGTTTTTTTAAACATTCGTTTATATGCGTTGTCATGTGGATGACAGGTCCAAATGTATACAAATATCTTCGTTTAAGCAGAGACCCGGCTACGTGTGTACGGGGCCTTAGTATCAGAATGAGTTTGAAGCTGTCATATGGGAACAAACAACATTGTGTGTTGCTTAAAACTGTAGTGTTTTTTTTAATTAAAAAACCTATAGCCTACTGAGTGGCAGAGCCATAGAGCGGGTGGCATTAGTATGGTGTGTGGAGAGAGAAACTTCCGACAGAGATGACATTTCAGGAAGGTGTGGATTAATTAAACACTGAAGCAGCTAATTAATTATCACCCACACATCACAAATAATCAACGTAAACACACACACACACACACACATAAACGCATGCACGCACACTGATACATACATTCATGCACACATTTATCTCCATTCTTCAGAAGCATGTCTTCCTGGTTTGGACAAAATGATGTACAGTATATCTTCATGAATGGACTTGGCAAATAAATACCTCTGTGGTGAGCTGATGCCTTATAGGGGCATGTGATCTTATTGAAGTGCGCTAGCAAGCAAGCACTAAGGTAATAGGGGTGTTTTAAGCTTTAACAGCCCTCAGCACCTTGCCTCAGAACTGATGTATAATTTAAACCTGTTAAAAAATAAATCAAGTCCATTTGAATCTGAAATCTGAGTGGAAAACTTTAATCTCCAGGTAAGAGGAGGTAGAAATCAAAAGAACTACTGAAAAACAACACACATACCCATGGTTCATTTGTCTGAATGGGTGGTTGAGAAAAGGAAACCAAAGTGATTAGCAAGGTCATGACCTAACACAGAATATATATATTTTTTTCTTCCTTTGGCTTGCAAGTTGGGTTTATTAGTGTGAAGGCTAAAAGCCTCAATGGCTAGCTCACTATAAATGCATGTATCTTTGAGACCTCAGGGAATGGGGTTTGATTCTAATACAGCTCAGGTTAAAACTAGGTTTAATTTCATTTTCAACGGTAAGTGATACTAAACTGTACTTCCGGAGGTAAATATTTTGGCCACATACATTTAAATACAAATAGCCCCATTACACGCTTCACTCCGCCAGGTTAATTAGAGCGTCACTGCATCTTTAAGAAAAGACTCTCTGATCTACCATATAGGAATCAATAAATCTAATGTAAAGGACAGCTTACTGTGGCATGGTTGAAAATAGTTAAATCGATTTCTCACTTTTTGTCTCTGTCCTCTGCAGTAGATGGAGTTACTTTATTTTAATTGGCCCTCAGTATGAAGACTGACAAAAAATCTGAAAGTAGTGTTCACCCTTAGCTCCCATTTATACAGTCTTTAATGTTTGATATCCCCAGATGTCCTGACTTCCTTTAGAACTCTCCTGGACATTATTATATAATTAGAGCCATATTGTGGGGAGGGAGTCTCTCTCTCTCTCTCTCTCTCTCTCTCTCTCTCTCACACACACACACACACACACACACACACACACTCACTCACTCACTGTGCATTTTAAGGGGTGCTATAAGATGTAAGGGATGACAGAAAGATCTCTTCAGTATGCATCAAAACTACAGATTTCATCATGACTGACTCCTCTTATGATGTACATACAGTACAGACACACTCACTCATGTAGCCTCCATCTTGAGTAAGACAAATGTAAGTCTTTCTCAGGATTCTACGTGTGAATAAGGCCAAGGAAAGCAAAAACAAAACAAAAAATCAAGAAATGCATGGAAAACTTGAAACAACACCAACATTACGCTGTGTGTGAAACCAGACACACAGAGACCTCTCTCTCACTCTCTCTCGTGTTTGTCATATGGCCCTGGACAACTACAGCTAGGAAGAAGGCACATAACTCCCTTGACAGAAAGCAAAAAGATGCCAAAGTCTTTCAACTTCACTTGCCTCTTGGGCAAAAGGAGAGAGTGGACGTTACAGAGTGTTCATGCAAATCAATGTACTTCCCCAGATTGCAAGCATACTTGCCAACGCCTTCACCACACTGTTATAACACCCAATTGGGTACATGTAAAAGTACCTGATAAGCAACAGAAAATAAATAGACGTACATAAAAGAAGCATTTGATGTGTCTCATTTTCAAGTAGTCCCAGACTGACTGGGAGTACAAACCCAGGCACATAAAGGAGAACCATTTTTGTCCCTATTTTCTTGCGGTGCTCAAATAGAGTTTCAAGTTTCAAAAGATCTCAATTTTTAACCACCTTCTTCGCGAGGACCTAAATATATTCTGCTACAAAGGTTTTCAAAGAAGTGTAAATGGGTCTAATATTCTGAGCAACAACACTCATCAATGTACAGGTGTTCACACTTTTCCCCCCCACATCTGGTAGGTCATGGGAGATCTCATTAGAACAGGAGCTAAAACCCATCATCAGTCTCAGTTTGACACATTTGATGACAGCGTGTTAAATATTTACAGCGAAGAGCAACAAAAGCGACAACCTCTGTGCTAAAATTCTCTCTCTCTCTCTCTCTAGGGTCATGCGGTTTGTAGTGCTAGGCAGCCTAACAAAGAGACTCAGCATTTGGGCAGCTTGAGTGATAAGAGCACTTGTCTGTTTGTGTGAAACTACTACATCTCTTTATCTCTCTCTCTCTCTCTTTCATGTTGCTCATTCTACCACCAAGGTACCATAAATTAACTCAACTATACTGTTCTAAGCAACTCCTATCAGTTGGTTTTATTCCTAGGGGACCAAACATATAATGTCCGTAAAAGACTACTGGGGTTACATGCCCACCTAGTTTCATGTGCCCCGGTGTTACGGTGTCCCGGAATCGTTGAGCAAAAATTCAGGAAGTAGAAGAAGGAAAAAAGGGGAAAAACACTTGATATCAATCATGATATGAGCACCATCTGCAGGCTGATAGGTTAACACTTAACAGTCACTAAATGTACACATAAATTAATTTATATTATAGCCCCCCATGGATGAAATTCAACAAAACTGTACCATACTTCCAGAGGATGTCAGGTTGATCATACACAGGAAATTTGGTGCAGTTCATAACATTTCGACTGAAGATAGGGGTGATTAAAGCAAATATTATATTGCATTTTCATTTTTTACCATGGGGGTGCAAATCACAAATGACTGGTTATAAGCTAAGTTGATGCGGGCTCTTGAGACCAACATACCATAAACATTTCGTCATCCTCGTTGCCACAGTTCTGGTAGTGATTTAGGAAAAACTGCATTTTGGGGGTTCGGGGGGCCAAGGCGGGGGTGAAGTGGCTCCCGGGGACCAAGCGAAATCTTTCCGTAAAAGTCGAAGGGGGCTACCCGGCTACATGCCCACCAAGTTTCATGTGCCCCGGTTTTACGGTGTCACGGGAATCGTTGACCAAAAATTCAGGAAGTAGATGGCGGGAAAAAAGAATAAAAAAATTAATTGACAACAACTATACAACCGCTAAGCTAGCGGCGGTCGTAATTCAGCCACCCTGTAGCTAGCTGGCATGGCTTGCCGGTGCTTGATGGGGGTGTGTGTATGTTCAGAGAATATTGTGTTTGTGTTTCAGAGAACCGGTTCTGTTCCTGTTTGAAACGGTCCTTTGTTTAAGTGAGACATCGTAATTTCCATGAATGGCAACACGTGAGTTTGTCAGCGTCTTTTTGTTTCTATGCTGGAGTGGGAGGGAGAAGGGGATTGGCTAATGCGGAGAGCGGTAGAATTGTGGGATTGCGGTAGAGGTGTATTTTGCTTAATTTAATGATATCTTTGTCATTTTTTGTCGAACATGACCAGACTTTGCACTGCACTCACGCATGTCATTAGCAATACATGTGTAAAATTTTAGGTCAGTCGGATGAGAGTCAGTCGGTTCGAGAGTTATGCGTGGAACGCACAGACAGACAGACAGAGTGACGCACAGACGTTCCTTGCATTAATAGATAGATTTTCAAATGCTGGGCAATAACATACGCATTTTCTTGTGGAAATCTAGTCAGCTAATAGCACTCTAAAAATCAAGAAACACATGAATCCTGGACGATGATGATCTGGTGGTGTCCGTGTAAGTGAGCATTACTGACCAGAATGCAATATGCGCAGCCACAGGGAAGCAGTGGAGAGAGCAGAGAAGGCAAGTTATATGTGCCCTTTGGGCTGATTGAAGACTAGCCAGACCTGTCTGATTCATTTGAAGAGAATTCACAGTAAGTTCTTACAGGCATGAAAGAAGGGAATTGTACCCACCAACACCTGTAATGAGCATTTGCAGACAGGTATAGGGTCTGATATTCTTGGATGTTCCTGATGTTATACAGTACATACAGGGAAATATGCCACACGCCAAGTGTTGGTATTCATTTTTAAGATCAACAGACAGAACATTCAAGGAGAAAACACTACGAAAAAGTGAAAGTTACAACTATGAAGTACCAAACTCATAATCAGAAATGGAATGCACAGTAGCACATTACATCAGACAAAGGATGGGAAGAGTGTCAGTAATTGTAATAACCTGCTGCACACAACTTATTAAATTAAATGTAAGGAATTCCCTTCTCTGTCCATTTTCCATGTCCTGGCTGCCCATGTAGTGATATGGGTTACGTTCCCGATTGGTGCAGCAAAGCATTCTGCAGTAAGTAACAAGTTTTCTTGGCACGCATCTGTATTGACAGAGTCTGCGTATTATCAAGTAACTATTTAGCCGACAGAAAACCAAGCAGTTTTTTACCTAAAAAGTACCTGTGCAGGAATTTCTCCTATCTGATGGTGAAATTGTATTTTGCATTGAAACAAATAGGGCCCTCTAGTGCCTCACGCTTTCAAAAGCGGTAGCCGTTATGCATCAAGAAGTTATGACATCATGTCTTTGCCGGTCACGTTGCCTTTTGCATTTTTGTTTCCCTTTTTCGCTTTTTTGGCTACATTGATTAGGCTACTTCTCCTGTGACTCAGCATGATCCTCCATTATGAACTAAAGCACAATGAATGCAGGCAATGACATTCAAATTGGCCGGGTTAGTGACAAGCACCTAGGTTTCTTTTCAGTAACGTGACGCTGTCTCTGAACGTTGTGGCTAGACAGGCTAGTGCTTTATGTACCTCTCCGCGATTATAGTTTTTCAAAATGGATTTACTCATATACAGATAAGAAATTCTTTGCTTACAAATAGAAGTCAGATCATTGGCTGAGGTCATTTTACACCAATGAAGACACACTAATAGCACTTTAACTTCTCTCAAATGCAATGAGTTTGCATCTATTTTTTTCCAAAGGGAAAGGGATCAAATCAGACTGAACATATCTTCTCAACAACTTACTCAACATCTGAAATGTCCAGCTCCAAGAGAAGGGGAACTTAACTTGATGTCAGAGTTTAGTTGGATAGATTATGAAACTCTTGCAAACTGTACAGAACCTCAACTCTCTAAATCTGTTCTTCACCTCATAGCAGCAGACGTGCTTCACATTGTAAATGTATCATTACTGTCTGGCACATTTCCTAAGTCCCTGAAAACAGCTGTTTAAAGCCCCTTCTCAAGAAGAATGGATGCCACCATGCTAAGCAACTACAGGCCCATATCAAATCTACCTTTTATTGGCATTTTTTTTTTTAAAGTCTTTAATCAAAGATCCACCTTCCTTCAAGTGGGTATTTTGATTAGTTCCAGTCAGACAAATCACAGCTGAAACAGCTCTTATTAAGGTTTTAAAAGACATCAGTCCTAATATTATTGGACCTTAGTGGAGCATTCGACACTGTTGATGACAACATATTACTTCAGTACAAAGATTAGAGCACTGGGTTGGACTTACAGTATAGTTATCAACTGGGTCAAATCATATCTCCAAAAAAGGAGTTTGTTTGTTGCGATTGGCAACTGTACCTACGCCAGTGTCCTTGAGCTGTGGTGTTTCCCAGGGGTCGATATTGGGGCCATTATTATTCACCCTCTATGTGTTCCCACTTGGACAAACCATCAAAAACTATTTGAAAACTTGGAAATTGTGAAAAGGGTAAATTCCACATCGCAGTTTCCTGTCTCAGATGCTACCATAGCATACTGATATACACTTTCATGATGTAGCTTCACTTTTAGTGCCCATGTACTCACACTTTCTCATCCATCTCTTAGCTCAATTGGTAGAGCACTATACTTTCAAATGTGTTACACCTTTAAAATGCCACATACTATGCAAATGTTCACATGTTTATATCAGTTGAGCTCTGTCTAGTTAATAGTAGGTCTCTGAAATGTGTTATTGTTACCCCCTTCCTGCCAAATACACATTCACACACACATAAGCACACATGCATGTGCGCGCGCGCACACACACACACACACACACAGACAGACAGACGGCCATAGTAGATGAACACAGCAGTGCCGTATGGGAAAGTGCCTCTTATTACATTGTGTCATCGCGATGTCAAGCAGAGGCTTCATGCTGATAATATAATTAGTTTCGGCAATTCACAGAGTTAGTGTCACACTGCACTCCACAAAAGTAGCCTATGGATGAAGTAGGGTACTTCAGAAAATCAAAATATGAAGTAGTCAACTTAGAAACAAGTTTCACTCCACGATTATAGAAAATTATGTCTTTGGTGTGCTCGTATCGCGGGACAGTGCTGATTATTGGCTTGGAAACATGGTTTCTGAGTGGAAGCCAGGAAGTCTCTTGAAGTCATTGTGGGTAACGGTCTTACATGACAATTAAATATCGTAAAAAAAGAAATACAGTGCATAACCAATTGAATAATTGAGTCCATGTGACAAACAATTAAATATAATTCCAATATAATTCCAAAAAAAGAAAAGAGATAACCATGTGATCGTTTAGGGGTGTGTTTGCATGACCAGTACTCTGTATTTTAAACTTTAAAATAGACTCACACGGAAAAAGCTGTTTATGTCCACTTACGGCAGGTGGAGACGCCGGTTGCTTTCATGTCCGCTGCGGACATTAATAGGCAAAAGCTCAGAAATAAAAGGAGGACAAACATGAACGAATGGAAGGACAGAGCAAGGAAGTCTTTGAGGGATGCTGGGAAACCATACATGTATGTGAGCCAGACAGGAGAGCTAAAATGAGAAAAAAAAATCCACTGAAAGCGATGAGTGGAAGAACCATATATGTGCCAAGTATCTACCTAACATTAGCAGTTACAGTCAGTCTATCTTCAAGTAAAATAAAAATATATATTATACTTTTCACAGCCCAAATTAAATAAATGTTATTATTAAAAATGTGAAAATATGAACTTAAATGGTTCTTTGTCTCAAGGCCTCAATTGGCCTGAATTGAAGTGAATTTTATGATCAGCATACCTAGAATATACTGTATACCTATGCAAAATATGTACTACTAAGAACTGTGTAACCTGCAGCCCTAAACTTGTATGTATAATTTATCACTTATTGCTAACCTCAGTCCCCACTCCTGACAACAAGCGTTACCACAGAAAACAGCTTGTAGCAGCATCCACCCCCAGCGCCACGTCGAAACTGTGCGCAAGGGCATCTTGCTGGGGAAAATAAATCACTGCTGACTTCGGAGATGATTTTTACACAGCCCGTTTCTGGGCTGTGGCCTCTTCACAGCGAGAGCTGCGGGCTACAGCCATGCAGTGAGAACATGACCTTTAAAACATGCTTCGCCGAGAAGATCCGCTAGTGCTGCTGCACACGCTGCACTCCAGCACGCCATGCGCGGCACGGCACGGCACGGCACGGCACAGCTCACAGCGCAGCGGCTCTCGCCTTTCACATCCCCCTGCAGAATTAGGTTGATTGAATGCGGCCCAAATTGGATCAGCCAGATCTCTGCCACTGCAGTGCTGAACTCAGGAGAGAGATGATGGCCTCTGGGGGGGGGGCATGTCGTAGTACTTCAACTGTCACCAGTGTGACGGAGTAGCGTTCAATTCAAATCAGTGTGACCAGGATTATGTCAAAACATTCTTGAGCTCTGAGGTAGTGAGACGAGGCTGAATTACATTTCATTTAATTTTTGATGTGTACCTAACGGCGTGGGTTAGGTTACTTGAGGAGGAGGGCATTGGCTTGATAAACTGCCATTTCTACCAGACAGACTCATGAAAGGGGAATGGATCTGATTGTTCACAAAGAAGATCTGAACAGTAAGAAGCCAGCAGGCCTCATCCATTGTCCAGATGATAGTATAGTGCATGGTCACCCTTGCCAACCCCTCGGGATTGAGGCTGCAGTGGTGAAACAAACAGGGATGGAGGAAGAAGGTGCACTGCAAGCAGCAACAAATATATTGTTATTTGGTTATATGGAAACAGGAGTGTACATGTTATCAGTCTGACGTGGTGACTGAATGAATAACGAGTAACAAGTTACTGCTGCCTGAGCTTCCATGAATCATAGAGATATTTCATATAATAGATTCAAACTGTCAGTGCCAATCTACATACTTATCTCAGTCTGAAGCAACACTTTTGTCCTTCCTAGTAAGTGGCTCTGATGAGTGACTTCATCTCTGCATTCTGACAGTATCCAGATTTGTCTCTCTCTGTGTGTGTGTGTGTGTGTGTGTGTCTGTGTGTCTGTCTGTGTGTCCATGTGCGGGTGTGTGTGTGTGTGTGTGTGGAATGGGGGGGGTGTGTTGGGGGTCTGTGGGAGCTGTTGTGTTATTCCTCTGTGCGTTGGGTGAACAGCACCTGTGCAGTGCATCCAGCAGACAGCCTGGAGCCAGTGGAGGCAGACAGGCGTTCCACGCAAGCTTTCCAGGCTCCACGAGGGGGCTGCTCAGGGAAAACAGGCTGACAACTCCAGCTGGGTAGTCTGCACGACTCCCGAATGGATCGCTCTCTTGCCAGCCCTGACGCTCCGAATGTGGTTAGCATCAGCTAGCTGTCCCCCTGCAGAGGGGGGAATTTGGATGAGATGAAAATGAGGCCTAAATGACAGGTAGAAAATGAGCTAAAGTGTGATGAGAATGTCTGCCCCTCCAGGTCGCCAGGACACAGATTTACCCAGATATGATCACACACACACACACACACACTCACACACACACACACACACACACACACACACACACACACACACACACACACACACACACACACGCTCACGCTCAGGACATGCACACAAGTGCTTTCTCTCTCTGTAGCACACAAACACATACTGTAATAGACACACTAGCTGTCCCTGGGTAACAGTGTTTGGGTGAAAATGAGGCAAAAAACAGCTGAAGGTTGATGTGAACCTTTCTGGATATGGCTGCCATTCGAGGTCTTATTGGATCAGTTAAATGCACAGCATGCACACACAGACACACACACACACACACACACACACACACACACACACACACACACACACACACTCACACTCACACTCACACTCACACACACTTTACCCTCCAAACTGAAGTGAGCAGTGAAGTGTAGAGGAGCCTGGGTCCTGATGGAGGTGTGTGTCTCTGTGTGTGTCTCTCTCTGTGTGTGCGTGTGTGTGTGCGCGTTGGAGCATCAGGCAACCCTTACCACAGATGGAGATGTGCCACAGGAGATTAATCTTCCTCTCAGTCAGGGGGCTGTGAGTATTTTAATTACTCTCTCAGAAAAGAAAGTAACAAATCCTCCTTACAGCATGTCTCTGATTTAGAACTGAAGAGAAGGGGGTGCTCTTAGTCCTCACCCCCTGACCCCGGACTAGAAGCGACCGCCAGCAGTTACGCTCAAGTCAGAGGATAGGGAAGGGTCAGACGGAAAGATCAAAGATTCTGTGTATTAATTGACTTTGGGATTCCAGCTTTCTTCCCCCCCCCCCTTCTCTCCAGCTATGGCATAAATCCTGGACAGTCTGTGGTCCTGCGAACACCCATCTGGCAGTGGATTTCCATTGATTAATGGAGACATTCATTGGAGAGTTCTCCAGTCATGAGAGGGAATGCCTTGCAGCAACAGACTGCCATTTCTCACAGTGACTCAAAACAGAGGCTTTTAATGCCTGATGAGCTGTTTTGCAATATTTCGCTGGGTGGATATGTTTCAACTTTTGGAGAAAACCTGACACAGGAAAAAAACAACCTCAACAAAATGATGTTGAAATGGGAACGTTGACAGATGTGGAAAGCTAATGAAAACAAGAGCAAACAATCAAAATGTGAAGCACCCTGTCTCAGATAGTAGATTCTATAAGCAATGCAGCTTCTGGTCCAGTCAGTTAGAACATCACCTATAAAAATAACCTTTCAATTTGATGTTTTGAATAGGTAGTAATTCAGTTCTCAAATTGGGACCCATTAACTTTTTTTTGGAAAGCTTTTGAAACATTTGTACCCAGATTAGTGAAAAGAAGGAACAAGGTCTGGAACTATAATGAATGCAAAAACAGATCTATTATATGTATTTTTACTTTATGGCTTTATATGCAAGGGTTTCCACATAATTCCTCTTTTTCCACTATTTTAGCTACTGCAGTTAGTCTACAAGCAGTTTCCACATATTGTGTATATCCACACTTGAGGTTGTTGGACTACTTCTGGAAATCATTGATTGTCCGGGTTGTCTGAAGGAAAGTTGCTACCTCATTTTTTCAAGCTCATACATTGTATCATGGTACAGTTTATGACTACTGCATCCTAACTGAACAGCTTATATGCTTGTTTGGTCTCTCAATAGAATGGACATTCACAAACAAACGAGAACCAGAAGAGGCACTTCAAGGCACTGACATGGCCATGGCACAATTTGAACAAAAGAGACAAATCATTTGACCTTCAGACCTTCTCTGAAATGTAGCTCTACCTCAGCTCATGCTACACCCCTGTAGTGAAAACTGGCCTTGTCGATTTAGTGTAATCCTGATTATAGACACAGACAAATAATAGTTTCTCAGAATATTTTCACCTTTGATTTTGATGCAAGTTGTAGGGTGCAAGCGCTGTCACAGTCTTATCACGAGCTGAGGAGCGTGACCGAGAGAAATAGCTGTTTTTGTTCCTGTGCATCTTGCACAAAAGGGTTGACTGAGGTGGAACACAAATACAAAGCTGTGTTGATCAAATAGTTTGTTCGTAACCAATCTTAAAACATGGAAATTCCAATGGTGTGACACCCAGAAAGCAAATAGGAAAGTCCAAGCCTTAGCACAGTGCAGAAACTCTACATGCAGTTCCACCACAAGAAGCCTATACATTTTTGCAAACCGCAGAGGTGATACTCCTATCACTTCAATCCATAACATGTTAAAAACAAACACATTACAAAACTATTATTTGATAAGGACCAAAATGAATACAACATACAATACAAGTATTCAAAACTTTTGTAAGCAATTTCAAGATAACGTCACTGGGTCTGAGGCCTCATCAGCTGTCCTATATCTGAGATAAGACAGAGTTCTATTTAGATGGCAAGAGATTCTGGGACAGCTTTTGACACAGCTTAAAGGTTCAGTTGAAATTTTGTCCTTACACATAAAGGGAGCACTGATCTGACATGGCCCTTTTGTTAAACGGGACCAAAAACAAAAAGGTGGTCTGCAGTTGTGAGAGTTTAAGCCATTCCAAAATGTTTGGTTTTTTTTGACCACATGAGTTTACCTCATGAAGTGTTCAGCAAAGAACAATGTGTATACATGAAACATGATGCCTGTAATGTAACTCTCTCTCTCACTTGCTCTCATTTTTTTCTCTATTTCTTTCTCTCTCTTTCTCACTTGCTCTCATTCTTTTTCTCTCTATTTCTCTCTCTCTCTTTCTCTCTCTCACACACACACACACACATACTGTACACTAACTAAATGACTTCCATCCGAGATGCTGTCCACTTGAGATAATTCTTCCTCACGGGGGGGAGGGGGGGGGGGAGGAGGAGCGGTGCTACGTGGAGAGGCTGTGTCCTAAAAATAAGCCGGTGAGGGAGGCAGCGCTGGCAGCCTGCCCAAGGCGTCCAGCGGTGGGACAGGCGGAATGACTCAGTGGAACAGGACAGAACAGCCAACACCTGCACCTCTGCCCCCAACACTGAAGGGGGCCTCGTCTTCATTTCAAAAGAATGACGGAGAACAAGTGTGAATCTGGAACAGGCAACCAGCACACAAAATGGTTAAGTCAGCCCCGTTTTCATGTCCCATGGCTGTTTAACAATGAAGTGACTGATGGTTTCACGCTTTCAATTTATCTTGGTTGTGTCAACACGGTAGGTGGTAGGTACCAGTGGGCTTTTTTTCTCTCTCTCTTTTTTTTTTTTTGAGGGAATGTTCCGGACCTAATTCACCGCAGATGTCTGCATGCTGAAGTCACCGCGGAGACGAAGGGGCACCCTTAAACAGCGAATTTAAACTTCACACAGACGCTGTGATTCATGTTCTCACACATGAGGTTTGAGTCTGCGCGGAGGGCCGGGGGAGCCACCGTATCCAACCGGCGTGATACCGCAGGGACCGTTGCGTGGAGCGCTGGCGTCACAGAGACCTTGTTCTGCCTGATAGCGAGCGGCTCTGTGATTGAACACTCTCGACATTCCAGGAGAATCCAACCTCCCTGACCTAGTATTTGCCTGCCTGACCGGGCCACAGGCAGGAGAGAGGGATGGAGGGAGGGAGAGAGAGAGAGAGAGAGAGAGAGCCATTACTCTCCCTGACCTGAGCCTCTGCTCTCTGTAGGCAGTGCATGTGTGAGCCCCCGTCTAAAAATCACACCAGTGGAAGTGGGTGGAAAGAAAGAAACAGTGTTAAAAGCTCGTGGAAAATGTCAAGCTCCTTGGACATGCAATTCAACTGGAGGAGACTGACGAAAGAGAGACCGCGGTGGTGGCAATCGGCACTGGTGCCTTTTTTAAATGCAGGCCATAATCTACAACAGGTCGTGCACTTAACTATAAACTAATGTCTAACGCATAAGCATCTCACACCTGCAAATTGAGAACCTTTTCTAGACATGCATACTCTGGAGTCAATTACACTTATACTGTGGTCAACACAGACCTGGGTTGGCCTGAGGGCATGCTCATTAATTTCAGTCCACACATGATTTTTGTGGGCACCAAGCATCGTCTTGGGTTATGAAAAACATCAACAGTGGGGCAATGGCCAATTAACTCAACGGTTTATTCGAGGACAGTACTTTATTCTGTATTCCATACTGTATTGTGATCCTAAGAAATCCATTTGTCTGTGGCACAAAGACTTTAGTTTCACGTCCTGTTCAGCTTGGTTGTCTGTGACTTCAAGAAGATGATGAATATTTGATCAGAACAATCAATGCATTTGATGCCATGCAGATTTGATTATTTCAACGTGACCACCACTGTATGACGTTTTCATAATTGACAGTGAGTGCACTGTTCCATGAATCATGTGAAGGAATTCTTTGCAGCTTTTCACACACTATTTTTCATCTATTTTCCAATTTCAGCCTGAGGCCAAAAGCTCCGCCAGCCCAGGGCTAAGGAGACTCTCAGGCTAAGGCGAAGCAACAAACATCTCCCACTTGTGCATTCATATGGGGATAATGCCAATCTTAGCCCAGAGCCAGGGCAGGTTGAGGCGAGCATCTTTAAGTTATCCCCTGGACATGATCATTTCATCTCCTGTAATCTCGCTGCGTACAACCGAGTTGGTATGAGCTACACGGTGCGCTGTGAGAGACATATATGCTGCCTACAGTCACTCCTTGATTGGCAGGCACATTTCTACTCTGAATTGTAAAGCAGCAAAACCTTAATCCTCTCCATCTGGCACTTCACATTTTCAGACCACTGTTTTGAGTTTCTCCACGCGACGACGTGAGAAGAGCTCGCAGACGCGGAAGCACCGAGACAATGTCATCTGATGAGGTGACACGCGGCGTCACCCTTGAGAGACAGTGGCCCGTCCTCCAGATTGGCAAAAGTGATCAAGACTGATGCGCGGCATTAGAGGGCCGCGTTTCAGAGGCTGCCAGGAATGATGGAGGGGTCTGCGTCTCAAATGGGTGGATGCGCCATCTGCTACCCGCGCTAGTCCCTGCAGGGTGCGGTCATTACCGTGATCAATACCAGCGTGCCCTTATTATCATCGCCATCACGATTTCCCATAACCACTCTGCATATTCAGCCTGGGTGTTTGCCTTTCTCTGCCTAATTTCCCCCCCATCAGACGATCCAGAATCTGGAGAGTGCATGCAGTACAGTACTGTCGAGTCGCGACCTTGGCGCTCTCTAATGCCTGAGAATTGCATAATAGATAAAAGTAAACTAGCGGCAGCCGTACACTGACTCCGTTGTAGGCTTTTTGTGTTGTTTTTCGTCCTTCTGTTCTGTGATCGTGTGATTCTCTGCCTGTGTGTTTTTCGCGAGCGGATAACAATGTGACAATCGCAGGTATTCTTAGCACTTCTGAGAACATGCCTCATTAAATGGTTTTGAGTTTGCAAGATTTCACAACACTTTAATTCCAGTGGGATATAGTGTCACAAAACACATATGACACCTGCCCCCCCCCCCCACACCCCCCACACACACAGACACATGCCCCCCCGTGTTATAAGCACGGGTCCCAGAAGATGACAGTAATAACTGGCATCACGGGGGCCGAGGTGGGTTAGGTGGTTCATCCCCGGCCAGATCCTCCATATTATTGGTTGGCCAATACCCTCTCACTTGAGCTTTGTGGCACGGCGCTTCATCACGGCTCTCTATTTCCACCCGTATATTGCCTCACTAGAGAATGGCCAAGGCAATCAATGCGGCTCAAAGCCCCGAGGATACAGGTTTAACAATACAATACACCACCGCTGCTCCTTCCTACCCAGCATACCTCTCAGGCCCTCAGGGAAGCAGAGAGGAGAGAAAGAGATGGGGAGGGATGGGAAGGGATGGGGATGGGGATGGGGGGGGGGGGCACAGCAAACGCAAACACAGCGCACCACTACCACCTGGAAGCTGGAATACACGGATATACTGTACAGGCAGATAGGAGGGAACAGCCGAGAAGACAAGGGGGAGTCGACGCCGGCGGTGGATTTATGTTTGTGCCTGTTTGGTGCTTCATATTTTATTTATCTTTTGTGTGTGTGTGTGTGTGTGTGTGTGTGTGTTTTCACAGAAAGATAAAGCATATCTCACAACTGTCACGTGCATTGCGTGTTCCTGTAGCAGCTACAGCATCTGCATCTTTTGCACTTGTGAGTTGCGGAGCGCAGAGTGCGTGTGAACAGGACGTGGCACATGTGCAGAGGTGGAGGGGCTTGTCAGACAGTCGAGCGTTGTTGTGCGCTGTGTGCTTTTGATCGTCCTCCTGTGTGTGTGTGCGTGTGTGTGTGTGTGTGCGTGTGTGTGTGTGTGTGTGTGTGTGTGTGTGTGTGTAGGTGCGAGCGTGCGTGTATTCACATACTGGCGGCGCAGCGGGGTGAATTCCTGCGGCTCCCGAGCCTTATTTAGCTTGGATAAAAAAACTCAGGTTGGCTGTTTATCTGGACTATCAGCATCTGGCACGCATTACAGAGGACGGAGAATGCAGGCAGGGATTATTAGGATTACAAGAGGATTGGTAGGGAAAGGATTCATAGCTTTTCCTTACAATACACCCCCCAACACTCCCTTCCACCCATGCTCGCATAACAAGAACCAGATAGACACAAAAAGCCCCCACCTACATGTTCATAAATGTACACCACTCTCTGCCCACCTTAAACCTAAAGAATGAAGCTTTCTTTGTTTCTTTCTCTCTCTCTCTCTCTCTCTCTCTCTCTCTCTCTCTCTCTTGTCCAATCTTCACACCTCCACTGTCTTGAAAAAAATGCTTCAGAATAATCAGGTGAGAGTTCTTCACGAAGCCAATTCCTTTCACAGCACTTAAGGAAAAATAAGCGGCTAATGAATTTCCTTTTCTGCCTTTTTCACAATTTGTCACGTTTGACACTTAGACGGTGTTGACACTTAACACGTCGTCACTGTATTACTGGTATTAGTGTACTGGTACGTGGCATTACCCTAATAAACCATGTTTCATCATTATGTCCTCATAATTCTCACCACATCCACCAAAAACATATCGTTTACAAATCTAGTGTTAAACCCTTTTAATCCATCACAATTATGTTCACAAACAGCAGGTAAAAAAAAACGTTTGAAATTCAGGCATTTCTCCTAAGGTACACAGTGTACAATCCAAATGCAAATATACCCAAATCCCAGCACAGTAAGCTACCACTGTGAGCTAATGAGGGATGATAAAGCAGCCCAGCTAATAGGCAAACCTGTAGCCCTGGGAACAGCCTGAGTGGGCTGCTGTATTGCTGTGCTCATTCTGATTCACCAGGATGGTTGATCCTATCAGCAGGGTGACAGGTTAGCTTCAACAGCCAGCTCAGGCTGAGGGTCTGACTGCAACAGGCTGGCCTGCAGAGGATGCCATGACGCAAATCAGTTAATGGTGTGGAATACCCCGAAATAACACACAACGGGAATGCAGTGTTCGCATGCGATGTACCTAATGGTGTGCTATAGCTGTTGCATCTGTTGCGTTTCAAAGGTAGTCATGGTGTGGTATGTACTGTACTGTATGTGCTTCAGCACTCAGTTTCGTATTTGAGTTTGAGGTTTGAAAATATCTGAAAAGTACAGATGCCTGGAGACGTGGAGAGTATAAGTGAAGTTTCACTGAGGGGCCCATACAGTCAAAATAAAGTAAAAGGAAAGCCTGAGCTCATTACATGAAAAGTTGACTCCCCTCTGTGATTTAGAGAAACTCGCTTCGCTTGCCTGCTCACTTGCTTCCAGATTCCCACTCTTGTCAGTGTCATCCAGACAGCAGAGAGAGAGGCGGCGACCAAAAAAAAAGGGGAAAAAAAAGAAAAGTGAGCTCAAACACCCCCTCCGCACTTACAAAAAGTCCTGGGAAAGTGGGGCAACTGCCTGTTAGGGCTAGATCTTTGGCGTGCCACTTTGGCCTCAGGATTGCATTTTCCCCTCCCCTCCATTCGCCTCTCCCCTCCTTCGCTCCACTCAACTCCTCTCCTTCGCTCCACTCCTCTCCTCCCCTCTCCACTCCTCTCCTCCGCTCCACTCCTCTTCTTTGCTCTTCTCCTCCGCTCCTCTCCTCCGCTCTACTCCTCTCCTCCGCTCCTCTCCTTCGCTCCTCTCTGCTCCAGTCCGCCTCCCTTTCCCACTGGCACGTGGAGCCCTGTGCCTGCTCCAGCTCACCCCTCACCCCTGCGCACGACGACAGGGGGGGGGGGGGAAGATACCCCCCCACACCCCCGCACCCTCCCGCTCTGGACGCTGCCTCTCCGTGCCCGGCTATCGGCTGCAAAAATAACATTATCTTAAAAGGCCGGTTTGATAAAGCAACATTTCCTGTGCGGCTGTCTGCGGCGAGGGGCGCGAGAGCCTGATGTATGGCACCAGATGCCCCGCGCCAGATGTGCGGCGGCCTGGCGTGTGGGTTTAGGCTGCTCCTCGGTTTCAAAGCCGTGTACAAACTAATTAATCTACTCCCACCTAATGGTTCCCCAGAAGGTCACTCGGAAACGTGCGCTGCGCTCACTCTGTATGTGTGAGTGCGTGTCTGTCAGTGTGAAAACGTGTGTATATTAGAGAGAGTCTCTCTCTGTGTGTGTGTGTGTGTGTGTGTGTGTGTGTGTGTGTGTGTGTGTGCGTGTGTGTGCGTGTATGTGTGTGAGAGAGAAAGTGTGTCTGTTAGAGAGAGAGTATCTGTGAGTGAGGCAGAAAGACAGAGAGAGAGTTTATGTATGCGACCATGTACTGTATGTGTAAGAGAGTGTGAGTGAATGTGTGTGTGTGTGTGTGTGTGTGTGTGTAATGGGCACCGTGTTTGCAGGGCCGCACTGGCGTGCCAAAGAGCCAGTCAGAGACAGTGAGAGGCAGTCTGGTTCGGGGGAAAATCGAAACAAGATGTGGTAGCCTCATGTTCTTTTGAAGGTGTTCCATGCAATACCTCTGAATCTGCGGAGGGCATGCTCATGTCCATAAAAGGAGACGCTGTTTACCTTAACCTGCCTGGGTCTGCTCGCCAGATGTGCCTCTCCTTCTCTTTCTTCTGCGTGCCCAACATTCATTTGAGTTTTTATGATAATGTTGCTCGCTTTGAATCTTTGTTCGGGCTGATGTTAAGCAAAACCTCAAAACAACAAGGTCCTTCATGTAAACCTTTAAGGAGGCCTTGATCAAAAAGAACAGGGCGTTTTTTTGTATCAACCTTGAGTTAGTTTGAGAGAGACAGCGAGAGAGAGAGAGAGAGAGAGAGAGAGAGAGAACAGAGAGAGAGAGAGAGAGAACAGAGAGGTTTGGCGGAGAGTGAAGGAGAGGAGGCTTTTTTTTGTTTTTGTTGAATGTCATGGTCAGATCACTGGTCTCCCACAGCCTCCTGGGGCTCAAAGCAGAGAAAGGGGACTCCACTGCATTAGAAAGTTGTCTTTATCTGTGACAGATTAATCCACACAGATCAAGACTTCAGCTTCGGCTAAGCCCTGCATTTCAAACTGCTGTCCTGCTAAGTCAGTTGCAGGGACCTTTTTCTTCAATTAAGCAGCGATGAAAGTTGTTTTGCAGGATGTAGTCCAAACCAGGGTGACTCCTACACTAAGAGCTTCCTAGAATCATCTGAAGAAAAGCAGTGATATTTCACAGACCTCTCAATCCCCCCAGAGGTTTTCAGGAAGGATCTTTCCTGAACCAAATAGCTCTTAAAAGTCTCCCTGGGTGTTTTTAAATACATGACAAACTCTGTTTAATATCGCGAGAGAGTAGTGCTAACCTTATTAAATTATGAGTGTAAACTACTATCACACTTAAAATACATTCATAAATAATAAGTGCGTCTACTTAAAATACTGTCCATGCTGACGTAAGTCGGGTGTAATGGCAAGGTATTTCCAATGACTCATTCCACTTCTCAAAGAAATGTGTAATGCTGACATTGAGTGGGCAATGCTTGTCTAATCTATTTGCTGATAAGCACAGACTGTTAAGGGGCTGGGGAAGGCAGAGAGATAAAGAGGGCAGATTGCTGACTCTTTTGGTACTAGCCTGTAACATGGCTGAGGTAGGGGCCTAGCCAAAAATAGATCAGCGCGGGGCCCAACCTCTTTGGTGGAAGGCTTGGGTGGGCTGAGTAGGGCAGACATGTTGTAAACATGGTTCTGCTCGAGCCACAAGGCACAGGGAAGAAATCCAAAGTCTATTTAATACGGGTCTGTCTGTTTTGTTACCTGGAGGATTATACTTGGAATCCATGGTAATATAACCTTGATGGTCTCAGCCTGTTTCTTCACTGAAGGTGAGAGCACACACAGAATTTCTGAAAGAAAGCAGGCGTCCATTATTGCAAGCCTATATGGATCACACCTTACACTGTACCATAAACACTCAAATAAATAGTCGATGGATAATGACCTTGAATTTAGTAAGGATATAGTGCAGTGACTACAGGGTGATTTAGAAACAGCCTGTCTCTTTGTCAGTGCACTTTGGAAAACTCACAAAGCAACTCTTGAGCTTAGCTGGGGTAATAAGAGAATAAATGGCTTCTCACCTCACAAATGTCATCCCCCCCCAAGATCATTGCTTTACAGTCTCCTGTGTCTGCACAGTTCAAGTATGACACATCACCTACAAAAGCCTGCTTGATTAAAGCCCAGAACTGAAACACAGAATGGCCCTGGGCTGTTTTTTCTCTGAATCACAGTGTCTGCCGGTGAGATTGATCCTGTTTGTTTTGGTACAGTAGAAACACTTCTTTTGAAATTATGCATATCTTCAATCCCTCAAAAGACAGTTTTTTTTATGTGGAGAGAGAGAAAGAGAGAGAGAGAGAAAGACTAAAAAGGATTCTGAGAAATGCTAACTCCATGAGCATGGATGGTTGGACTTTAATTCACCATTTTTCCCCAACTAGAGCACAGACAAATTCATATGGAGATTGATTTCAGCTGGATGTAATGCTATCCACAGCTGTGCATATTTTAAAAACACAAGATGGTGCACGGTATGTGACAGATGTGAGGAGAGAGGGAGAGAGCAGTTGGAGCTGAACTGTAAGTGTAAGCTATAGCTAAAGAGAACACAACTCAGTTAAAGGTTGCACTGCAATTTAGGAAAAGATTACACTTTAAACTCTCGAATTGTGGGTCATCTCTCTCTAAACGAATGAGAACACATAACTCTTTTCATCAAACATCAATCCATGACTCGTTCTCTCTGGGGGCAACTCAATTTGATTTTTATTATTGAGAGCTTCTGACTAAAGATGTCGTTTTCCAGGGCAGTGGGACATAGTTACCGGTCCTGTGCTCACGGGAACTAAGTCATCCACTTCACTACTTGGAATCCCAACTGAAACTCAGAATAATCACGTTAATCTCGCTAATTCCAGGCGCTACACCTCTGTCACACAAAGACACCCACCAAAGCAGCGGGGCCCCCCTGGGCCGTGTTTGAATCACTCGAGGTTCAGCATGCAGATGCACTTTCAAGGTCTCACCGCAACCTCAGAAGCGAAAGACAAAAGAAAGTCTATGCTTCATTCCTGCCAGCTGCAGATGTGTCTCGATGTGACAGGGTTTTTTGATGAGACGGGACGTGGACTAGACTCTGAGGGTGTGAAGAGTGAATCTCATCTTTTGTTTACACCTTTATCAAATGTGTCACTCCATGCTTGTAATTACTGTAGTTCTACAGATGTCAATATTTCTACAAAATGGTTGGTAATTTTGAAGTGTGTTCTTTCCCACTACATTACATTGTAAACATACATCATAGGTTCATTTCAACGTGAACATACACCATACATAATACATCAAAGGGCTTCTCATATAAACTTCACTTTACCTCAAATGTCTAGCTTGGTTTGTTGTAGACCTGTCCCGTTAAAACAAACCCACAGACCAAATCACAGAGTTGTTTTCAAGCATCGCAGAAACAGACTAAACACTATGACTTTCTTTGAGACCAAAATTGTAGCTTTTAACAGACTCCTCTGACTACTCGCAGAGGAAGTGGTTGGTGGAAGCACGTCGTTTGAGTTACCTCATCATAACACGTGACAATAATACTCCTATTAGGGATTCCCCTCAGAGAACGCCATCTGCACAGCCGCTCCTGACTGCTTTAATAACCATTAAAAGAAGGAGCCGGGCGGGTGGAGAGTGGAAGGGGGCTTGCATGATTCAGATCACACATGCTGCTTGTATCTCATTAAGGGCTACATGTGCAGTGGGTCTCGGCCTCAAAGTGGGGAAGGCAATAGGCCGGTATGAAGCAGCAAGGATGGAATTATACGAGACACTAAGGAGTAACAAAGCGAATGGGAAATTGTCTGAGAGAGATCCAGTGGAACATGGTGAATATTAAAATCCACACACATGTACCTCCAGCCATGTACACACATATACTGTCATACACAAAGACACACACACACACACACACACACGTCAACAGCTTTAAGCGTACGCACTCTCCATCAGACGCCCCTGCACTCATGCATATGGATGCATGTACTCGCCTCACACTGGTGCAGGTGACACAAATGCACGGGAGAAGGAATGGGAAACATTGGGATCTCAGGAGCCATTCCTCTCTGGGTGCCTCCGACGCTTCCGCACTGTCGGCCATGCAGGCCCGGGGTTACATGCTGCCACTCAGACATGCCACCACTACGACATGCTTCCATTTAGACATGACTCTATTTCGACATGCTGCTATTTAGACATGCTGCCAATCCGACACATTTTAGTACCCCCATTCCGACAATTTACAAATCCTATTTTTTTCCAAGACAATTTAACGGACCCTATGAGCCCGACGGACGCAAAGTGCGTCAAAAAACACACCCATTTTTCTCTGTACATTGCTCCGCGATTATTAGTCATAGCGAGATGAGACCTATATTGCATGAAAGAGCAGAACCGGGGCTTTAACGAGACTAGACAGTGTCTGTACGATCAAGTATGAAAATAAAATAAAATCATGAATTTAAATCAAAGTATAGGCCTATCATATTTACAGTCTATATTGCTCCACGCAGCCACTGCTCTCGCTTGGATTACTCCGGGACCAGGCATCGCAGGCAACAGACACGCATATCAAATGAAAGAGGAGAAACAGAGCTTTCCATTGATACCAAACACATCGATCCTTTTGTGTTATAAAAACAGACGAAGTGACAAACAAATAAGAATGTCATATAGCTTCGGCTACCGCTACTTTCGTTTGATTTAGGCTACTCGTGAAACCATGGTAAAAAATATATGGCTTGCATGTCAGATAAAAGAGGAGAGCTAGAGCTATCCACAGATGCCAAATACAACCTTCTAGGTCATAAAACAGACGAAGTGACAGGAAAATAATAACTGTAACATTAATAGCCTATTAAACCTCATGTCGGAATGGCACGTTGTTTGAAAAAAAAAGTTAAATACCGCCACTGCGACCATGAAAAAAAAATATGTCGGAGTGGTGGGACTTTTTCCCATAAGGAGACATGCCTCCACTACGACAATTGGACGTCAATGTCGGAGTGCTGGTATGTCGGAATGAACGGCGGATACCCAGGCCCGGTCCGTGGAGTCGCGCGCGTGTGTGTGGAGAGCAGCAGCAGCTGCTGTGCACTAATTGTGGGCCTCAGGTGAACCAAGCTGGTGATCCAACCCCCCATCCCACCCTCTCCCCGCCACACACACACACACACACACACACACACACATACACACACACACACACACACACAGACACACACACACAATTAACTTGTTAATTCTGAAATAAATATAGAGATGTGAAGGATGGAGAGGTGAATACGAGAGAGAGAGAGAGAATACTTTTAGAAAGATAATTTTCTCTTACATTTAGGTGTACACCTGAAATGCACAGGGATGCATGTATTTGACTATATATTCTATGAAAAACATACTGTCCTTTTATCTACATTTAAAATAACAGAACAAATGCCTATCTATGTTCCAAGTACTCAAATAAATAAATAAATAACTGAACATCTGATCAACATTCTCACCCTCTTAACAAGCCCTGAATGAGTGCTGGCTCAGCACATCCACCCGTTACACTCTGAGCATTTCTAATGGCCTTGATCAACACTTTTGGTGCGGATTTGGAGTGTGCACCATTCCCAGACTTTCTCTGCTGATCAGGCAAGACCAGTTGGGGGGGTTGGGGTGGGGTGGGGTGGGGATGAGATACAGCACTGCTGATCCCTAAAGACAGTGTCTGCTGGGGCCAAGGCCGTGTGCAGCAGTTAGGTTCTGTCAGCAATGGTGCTCTGGGTACCTGGGGAATCACTTTCCCCCCTACTGCTCACGAGGCAGAGGGCGAGTGGTGTGTGTGTGTGTGTGTGTGTGTGTGTGTGTGTGTGTCGAGCGAAAGCAGTTTGTCCTGTGTCTTGAATCGTGATGAAATCTGAGGTCATAGGTTTTGGCGTAAATAAAGCACTACAGGCCTCTTGGTCCTCGTCGTGAAACCCAAGTGATCTTTTATCACAGGGGGTAAAATGGCGTCCAGAATCTGCTTGCCTGTTAAGGGAAAGACGGCTCCTGATTGGAGCTCAAAGGCCCCGTGCATCCTTTCAGATCTCAGCTGTATCTCTAGGGGGAGCCTGAGTCCCCTGCTCTGCACTGGAAGTGCCTGGAGGATTTTAAGTGCTGACCTCAGATCTGCTGTGTGGGTAACTTGGACCACAGCCGTGAGTCTAGGGATTGGGTGCAAAAGCGAAATTCCAGAGTTAAAATTAATGAGAACAAAGTGTTCTGACTCGTTCGACTGAGAAACTGCATGTGTGGGACTTCTGAAGGCAGAATTAAATAATGTGCCAACAAAACGCATATACTTTTTACTTTTAAAGAAAACTTCTATTGTTTCCCTGTCCAAAGGCTGGCAACTTCCCCAAGATAAACACTAAGCCATTTGTCCTGAGGACTACATCGATCCATTACAAAGTGAAAGATGAGCTTTGTTTTCCTTTGGTGCCAAACATTTCCTCCTGAGTGAACATATCTGATGTGTAAATCTGACTTTTCAGATGGTTTTGGCTGATATTTGTAATGACACTGAATTTATGAATATCTGAACCGCAGAGCATTCATGGAGGAAGGTCTTTTTCATTTCTGAAAAAAAAAAAAGAAAATGAAATAAGAAAGAATTTCTACAACATGAACACTTTGACAACATAGTCGAGAGGACAAAAAAAAGCCTGAAATGATCACGTATGTAAATCCCGGATTGTAAACGCGACCCTGTGTGTTTATTAGAGAGCTGTGCTGCTCCATGGTGCGATGCCTGATTAGGCAGCCTGTTTATGAGCTCATTCTTTGGGAGTGGATGACTATTTAGAGGAACAGAATCATGGAACATTATTGTGTGAAAAAAGAACATTGTCATGAAAAATGCACAAATCACATTTACCTATGCAATGGCTTATGCTATGGCCTGCGTCGTATATATATGTTCTCCCTGCGGCAAACTAAATGTGTGACCTTGATGTCAAAAAGTCCTGCTGAAGGTATGAATAGATTCTCCCTCTCTTCCACACACACACACACACACACACACACACACACAAAACCATACAGGTATAGCATACAAAATGACCATCTTGCAGTTAGTTGCAGGGCGTGAACGGCCTGTCGAGACATGGAGAAAGGAAATGAAATCTGACGGGAGTCGACTGCGTGGGCGGGAGATGCGGGTAATTGCTGATGTTTCCAAATCACATAAAGTCAAATAAATGGTGTGTGCTAAAGACTGTAATAGCTTTGAAATCAAGTTTACCCCCCAAACACCACCTCCTCCTCCTCCTCCTCCTCCTCACTCTCTCCTTCACATTCTATGCTCTCTCCCTCTCTCTCTCTATCTATCTCCTGCCTTCTCTCTTACTCACTCTCTTATCTCCCTTTCTCATTGTCTCCATCTCACTCTCTCTCTCTCTATCTCTCACTCCCTCTGCCTTTTGTCTGGGAGTAAGTCTGCAGAGTATCCCCCTGTCTGTACTGGGCTCCGCTCCCCCTCCCCTCTTGCCCCGTGGTGATGATGACAGGGCCAGCACCCCCCCCAATACCCCCCCCCCCCCCCCCCGCTCCACTCCGACGCGCTCTGACCTAATGTAATAAGCATTCGCCGCGCTGACTCTCCCCAGACTGTGGGCAAGAGGATCATGGATGATAAAAGGCGTGGCGGCGGCGGCGGCAGCGTCCGAGGAGGGGCCGGCTGGGAGTGGCGCGAGGGTGAGTGGGGTCGTTAGCGAGCGCCGGGGCTGACTGCGCTGCTTTTCCAGTGCTCCACTCCCCTTCTTTTGTTCCCTGGCAAATTCTGCTTCGTTTGGCAGGAAAATTGGCAGGCAGACAGGGCCGGGCGGGCAGGCAGGCAGGCAGGCTGCAGCAGCAGCGGTTGAGAGGGAGAGGTAGAGGAGGGGAGAGGAGGAGAGAGGAGGAGAGAGGAGGGGGGGGGGGAGGAGGAGAGAGGAGGAGAGAGGAGGAGGAGGAGGAGGAGGGGGGGAGGGCAAATAAAAGAATGCCTCGGCTGGAAGAAGCAAGGCCAAAGCTAAAGCAGCTTGTCCAGACCAGGCCCCTCCTGAGAAGGAGTAAAAACAAAGAAAGAATGGCAGAGAGAGGATGAAAGAGTGAGAGAGCAAGAGCAAGAGAGACAGAGAACAGAGAGAGAGAGAGAGAGAGAGAGAGAGAGAGAGAGAGCGAGAGAGGGACGTTGAGGAGAAAGAGAAACAAAGGGCTTATTTCTTAGAGTGGATGGATAATGCAGATGGATGTTTGTGGGATCTTAAAATGGTGGTTGTCCTGTCAGCTGTGCACAGAGCCAGTCTGGGACGCAGACCCATCTTCCTCAGCACCATATTTGGGGCTTTGATGGGGGTGTGAGAAGCACACACGGCATTGCTCTGGTATGTCGAGGGAGGTTACAAAATGACCCAGCGCAACCTGGTGCAAAGTGCATAAAATTGACAAATAAGCCACTTCCTTTCACTGCCTTGAGAAGTGCAAATAGTCAGTGGTCGTAGGCGTAGAGGAACATGAATGTAATTGGTTAACCCTGGGGTTAATGTGATTTTGAATAAAGCCTTGAAGATCTGTATTTCATTCAGTTTCTATTGTCTGATGAAATTGTGATTATTTCATTCTAACGCATTACAGATTTCCATTATTGGACCATGGATGTGCACTGAAAAGCCTAATTGAAACACAAAAAGAAACACACACACAGACTGTACGCACACACACACACACACACACACACACACACAGTTAAAGCAATTACAACAGAAAAATGCCTTTTATTTAAGCTTGTTGACCATTCTGCCCCATGCCACAGAAATACCCCCCCCCCCCCCCCCCCCGTTTTCTTGCCTTTAGCTGGAAACAGCAGGAGCTATGCAGCACATACCTCTCACTATTAGACTTCAGAGGTAAATGTCCTCAACAGGAATGTTAAATGAGCTGTTAAATAAAATCACACCCCTCATCTTTCCAAAGCAGGACTGCTCGGTGGGCTCGGCGAATGCTTGTACGGCAGGAGGGATGCAAAGTGACGGGGGCTCGGAGGAAGAACATTTATCTTACTGTGGTTTCTGCTGCCTGGCAGAATCAAAGAGTCGTAACAACACCCTCTGTTAACCCCGTACCAGCTACTACACTCACACCGACAGGTACGTGCTGACTAGCCTGCAATTGTATAAACACACTCACACAGACACACACCCACACACACACACACACACACACACACACACACACACAATGATAGGGGACTCTACTAATCTACTACAGTCTTGTATGAGTGTAAAATGACTCATAAAAAGACTCAATGGCTTGAAGAAGCAATTAGAAGCGCTGCCAAATGACTTGCAGGAAACCCTGCAATATGGGAAAAGAGATATTTATGGACATATAGCTGAAGTCAATGTTGCACTTTGCACCTTGAATTCCTCATCGCGTGGGTATACAATGCAAATGAGTAGTCTATTAACACACACACACACACACACACACACACACAAACACACACCCTTGGCTTTACTGAAAACCTTAATATCTTAGATAATTATAGCAACAATCAGCACAAAATATCTTCATTTAGAGCTTTTCAAATTTGGAGTACCAAAATCTAGTCACTTCCAAGCACGTCTAGAGCCGCATGCATGTCGGAGTTATACAGCATCTGCCCTCTCTTCAGTGCAAGCTCAGGCCCCAGGTAAGGAGCCAATGCCAGGTAATACATCGTGGTAAACCCATTAGGGGAGCCATTGATATCTAATTGTCTGATAGGGGGCCTGGTCCTGGGAGCAGTTCATCTGTAATGGGATTAGAGCGAATGACGCAGAGAATGCTCTCTCTCCCTCTCTCTCTCTCTCTCTCTCTCTCTCTCTCTCTCCCTCTCTCTCTCTCTCTCTCTCTCTCTCAGCCATGGCAGTGGCTAAACATAGCAGTTGTCCTTCACTGCTTCTCCTCGGGCAGAGGCAGGGTGAACGTTGAAGGATGATGGTCACCGCTACATGGGTTGTTTTCTCAGCTCGACGAGGGGAAATGAGTGAAGAACCATGGACCATTTTTTTTCTGTCCTTATACCCACTAGACTACACAAAAGACGTGGTGGTTTTCCAGGAAGTTTCAGGAAGCTGTGTCACCTCTGAGTCATCTTGCTTTGGCCAAAAAAGACACTGTCAGATTTTTTCGTGATACACAAAAGGATGAAAAGGCAAACTTTGTGCCTGTGTGTGTGTGTCTGTGTGTGTACTGTGGGCGGGGTGTTGGTGTGTGATTGCAGGTTTAAAATGTATAGAACAGTGTCCCCTTTCAAGCGTTAAATTTATGCAAATACAAACAATAGCTCAATGTTAAAGCTAAAATTATTTTTTGAGAGGAAAATCTCTTGGGTGTCCTTGTAATTTAATGTAATGTATTGTGATGTAATGTAATATAATAATCTATACTATACAATACTATACTATACTATAATGTAATGGGTGTTCATATTGTCTTAATTTAGCATGTTCATATGGGTTCATATTCAGATTTTTTCGCATGAACAATTTTCCGTCAAGGATTCCCGGATCACTGAAAGACCAGGGTGCACAAAACTTGGTGGGCATGTAGCCCCTCTAGGATAGCATGGAATCATTGTTTTTTGTTTTGATCTGCCCAAAACTGGCAATGTAGGATCATTATGACACCCTCTGAATGCATGCCACATTTTGTGGAAGTCTGTTCATGGGGGGCCATACAATAAATTAATTGATGTGTACATTTAGTGACTGTACACCAACTGGCCTGTTGATGGCCAGACATAGTTTTCTGTGATTATCTCGAGAAATGTAGGGCCTAGCTAGGGGCCATGTCAACCCATCCCATAACCACTCATTTATTATATAGCGCCACCTAGTCAAAAATGAAAAAGCAAAAGTGAGGCATTGTAATCACAGGTATCACAGCATTCATCAACATTCTCTCTGATAAAAATGTTAGTCTACTTTTTGGAATTCTGTGACAGTGACTTTGCTGATGCAGGCGATAAACACCAATTAAAAGCATGGGAGCATTCATCTGAGCTGGGTTACATATCCAGAGGCAGATTTTAATCTTCTTTTTGCAGTCTCAAGCGTTGGTTCAAATACTTGGGTGACAAACATCTCTCACATCATGGTTTACTGATCATGAAAAACGAACAACAGATTGATGCTTTCATAAGGAAAACTGACATCCCTGTCCTGTGTTTTGTCTCTTGAGGTTAACACTTTGGTCTTTCCTGAGGTAAAAACAGAGGAGCATCAGGGATTTTCTCACGCTTCCTGTCAATGTCATTAAAATGTAGTGAGACATATGTAACATCCATACTGTATGGTATGCTGTATCAGTACACTAATCAACAACACAACTTGGAGTAAGACACACTTTGGGATATCGTTGCAGTTTTCCTACTACTTCCTGATGCTGAAAGAGTAGCCTACTCAGCTACTATCCCATTTTCCCTGAATCACCCAGGATGTTGTTATGGAAGTCTGAGTGACATGACAGAATTGCATAGCTCCAGAGCAGTGTTGCACATATTGCCTTTCCTGCTGACAAATTAGCATTTCGATACATCTTCTGACAAGTCACACAGGAGGCCCTCTTTTCATGACCTGAGGTAAATGTCCTATAGAGAAATGTTAAATGAGGTGTTAAACAAAATCATTCTGCTCATCCTTTCTGGGCGACACTAGTTTTTTGGCACTTACAGAAGTCGCAGATGCTGGTGCCAGTGTAGGCCTACCACAGGAAAGTTGCTCGCACTTTATCAAAATTATAAAGGACCCACCCATCCCTGTCACTGCCTGTTCAGCTCACTGAAGTCAGGCAGGCGTTTCTACAGTCTGATGTCCAAAACTGAGCATCTCAGGAGAAGCTTTTTCCCTCATGCCGTGGTGTACTGGTTAGCGCACCGGGCTTGTAACCGGAGGGTTGCCGGTTCGATCTCTGACCAGTCCACCATGGCTGAAGTGCCCTTGAGCAAGGCACCTAACCTCTCACTGCTCCCCGAGCGCCGCTGGTTGGGCAGGCAGCTCACTGCTCTGGGTTGTGTGATTCACCTCACTGTGTGTTCACTGTGTGCTGTGTGTTCACTAATTCGGTTAAATTGGGTTAAATGCAGAGAACTGAATTTCCCTCACGGGATCAAAAAAGTATATATTCTATTCTATTCTATTCTCAGGACATTCTCAGGTCATAACAATGTGGGTGTTAATGTCTTGCACTCAATACTTCCAGCACAATAGGAAAAGCATGTTAAAATGTTAGCGAGAATGTTAGCATCAAGTTCCCCTGGAAATGTTTTTGCAGACCCAGCAAAATGTACCACCAGACATGCAAACTGACATGCAAACTGTCCCAGTGGAGGTGCTAGAGAGCGATGTTTAAAAATTGTTTACTACAGTTAGGTATCACATCCTGCATGTATGCCAAGACGCAAAAACACACACGTGTTGAACTGCAAGGTCAACACTCCAGCCAGTTTAAAAAATGCACATGAGCTGATCAAAATCAAGCCCCTCTTGTCACTCTCAAATCACTGGTATTCAAGTATTTTGTCATTCATTCACGTTTATTAGCCTAACACTAATTTAGCCTACTCAGCGTAGCAAGTAAAAAGATAATCTAGTTAACCTACATTCCAAAATACTTTTAAAAAAAAACACGTTGATTAAGTTCCATCTGTTGTCATTCAACAACGAGCCATTCTGATTTGTTATTATGAAACAATAACTGGTGTGCACTGCCCAGCTACACCAAGAACACAATGGCCTATACACCATGGTGCATGCCTGTGATATGTCTTGTAGCACACCTAATAGATGTGCCAAAGGGAAATAGTTATTGCCAGAGTGGGTCTTAAAGGGATATTCCGCCATTTTTGGAAATACGTCCATTTTCCACCTCCCCTCAAGCAAAAAAATCAATATTTACCTTGTTCCCGTTCATCCAGCCATTCTGTGAGTCTGGCTATACAACTTTTAGCTTCAGCCTAGCATAGATCATTGAATTGGATTAGACCATTAGCTTCTCGCCTGCTAGCTTCATGTTTAAAAGTGACTAAGATTTCTGGTAATTTTCCCATTTAAAACGTGTCTCCTCTCAAGTTAGAATGTGCAATAAGACCAACTGAAAATGAAACCTGGCGTTTTTCTAGGCTGATTTGACATGGAACTACACTCTCATCTGGCGTAATAATCAAGGCAACTTGCAAACGTACCATAGGCGCAGTGATATCGTACGCAGCATCTGAAAATAGTCCCCATAGACAACAACCAGTAGTAGTGCCAGTAGTTTGCAAGTTGCCTTGATTATTACGCCAGATGAGAGGGTAGTTCCATGTCAAATCAGCCTAGAAAAACGCCAGGTTTCATTTTCAGTTGGTCTTATTGCACATTCTAACTTGAGAGGAGACACGTTTTAAATGGGGAAATTACCAGAAATCTTAGTCACTTTTAGACATGAAGCTAGCAGGCGAGAAGCTAATGGTCTAATCCGATTCAATGATCTATGCTAGGCTGAAGCTAAAAGTTGTATAGCCAGACTCACAGAATGGCTGGATGAACGGGAACAAGGTAAATATCGATTGTTTTGCTCGAGGGGAGGTGGAAAATGAGCGTATTTCCAAAAATGGCGGAATATCCCTTTAAAAGGAAGCATTCGTCAGCTCTTGCCACTTTTCTTCTCTGCTCCCTTCCCTCGCTCTCAGCACTACACCCAATCACCGAGCGTGTTGTCGAGTAAAATATGTGGATGTGAACTATGAAAGAGAATGTTGAAAGACATCATTATCTGATCTCAAAAATATACAGGCAAGATCACCTTTGGATGTGGTTCGCTTGCTGACATTCAAACATCCAGCAGATATTGACCTCGACTACTTACAGACACTGGAATGCAATGTCTGTTCGAAATTATATAATAATAATAACTATAAAAGCACTCAGAGAGTGCATACCTCCACCTGTATTGTGCCTCTAACTAGGCTATGAAATGAAAGAATTCACCTAGTATTCACCCTCTTTTTCTATCAAACCTGAAGCCATTCTGAAGCATTCAAATCTTTTCATCCATGCGGGCCACAAGCTTAGTTCGAAGTTGAACGGTCCTGGTGGCGTGATGGTGAATAGGCTACGTTGTCCATACTGCATGCTTTTTGCTAGCCACTTGTCAGCTTTCGCCAACTCTTGCTCCACTTTCTCTAGTCACTTTCTGTAGCCTACTTCTTCCTTTGTTGTACATTTGAACCTAAACTATTCAGATCGCCACCACGGGGCCATACCATGCCATTACACCGCCAAGCGAAAAAACGTAAACACCTCCTGGATCCAGACGGTAATACAGATCACTCCCAAAACGTAATAGTTTCTTCCTTGGGTCATTTCAGACCTTCCCTGAAAATGTCATCAAAATCCATCCATCACTTTTTGAGTTATCTTGCTAACAGACAGACAGACAGACAGACAGACAGACAGGGATAAAAACATAACCTCCTTTTGGCAGAAGTAATAAAGTGTTAAATTGCCACTCTGAGCATGCCTATAGCATAAGCTTGGACTTTGAAAAATGAGTGCAACAGCACCCTGAATAAGAGCAACAGCCTCCCGAATTTAGGGACGGTTTCAGAGTGTCACACTCTTGATGAGCATACAGAGGCTACTCTGACCACTTCAACTGAAGAAGCAGCGTGGCAGAGTCAGAGTGTGATATCACTTCTTGCAGAGTACATCATGCTGAGCAATTTTGCACACATGAAATCGTCAATAGCACGTTAATGCAAGGGGCTTACAGGGTCTTAAGCATAGGCCTCCAACCAATCAAGAGTCTTATGACCGTGATATAGTTCTATACTCATTCTCTGCCTGTAGGCTGAATTCTCGAGCACTGCTGTGCTGCTCCCCTGGTGGTGGAACAAGGCCCCATCCCACAGCTGTCACATCAGGTGGTCACTGGAAGGTGCAGGTGGCTTGTGTGTGTGTGTGTGTGTGTGTGTGTGTGTGTGTGTGTGTGTGTGTGTGCGTGTGTGTTAACCCGCAGTGTACCATATGAAGGATGAAAGGAAGGTATCTTTTTTTGCGAAATCCTGAGATATTCATGTGAATGTATCTCAGCTTTGAATTAGTCTACACTTTCCTGCACCAACATTGTTTGTAACTGAATTTCAAAATACAGAAGCACCTTTTAGACATCAACACATGATCCCTTGATTAGTGGAGCCCCAAACAGCATTATACTGGAAACTCACTGTCCACACTGACCCAATTCAATAAAGGAGGATTCCGGTGATTTATCACATAGATCTATTTTTCTCAAGACCACAGAGGTACAAAAAAATTATAAAAATCTAAAACAATTGGTTGAGTTGAAGCTTGAGTGGCTACAACCAGCAGCTAGGCCAGGCAGCTACTTTATAGTACAGTACACTCTGGGGGCAGTGTTATGTTTAAGAAAATATATGAGATCTACTTTAGTTATATTGAGAGAACTACTTTTCTGTTCTGCGTATGGCTACATTGATATAGTGCCCATCAAGCGCATTGATACTAATGTTATAGAGTAGTAGTACACATGCAACTGAATGCAATGTACGAATGTGAAGTTCAACCAGTAAAGAAGTATTGTCACTTTACTCTGGTGTATTGATTGTTCGTTGTGAAGTGAAGAACACAACAGGCAGGATCATGGGGACTTGAACATGGCACATTTTCTATAGCGTATCCTGTCTGGCAGTCTCTATGTAATATGGAGATTCAAAACCTTGAAGAGGCATGAAGAGGCATTTGAAAGACAGACATTAAGCCCTTCTGGATTTTCCTTTTAGCTTTTGAGAAACTGTGCTGATTAGCAATTCCAAGTCATCGCACATACTGATACGACCACATTCATGTACCTCATACTAGGTATTTGAGTATCAGATTATTTTTCAGATTTTCTTGGGATGCTGAAAGCTCATTTCTCATTTATTTCAGTTATTCAATTTGCACTGAAAAGGGGATTTGTGACTCATTTGTGAATGATATGATGATGAGATACATGAAAAGAGTGATTAAGAGAACTATGGCGTGCTCAAATTATAAGCCCATATTGAGCATCAGAACACAAGGATCATTTAACCCTCCTGTTGTGTTGTTTACTAGTTTTGTGTTCCTGGTCTAAAATGACCGCAGCATTATAACTTGTCATAAATCCATATTAACACATACAGTATGTTATCATCTCATGTTGTGATAGACCCTTCGTATCAACTTACTGTTCTATTGGATATGACCAGTTTAGAGCATTTGGCACCCCATTGAGCAGAGCTTATGCAAGTCAGAAAGGGGTAGATGGGGGCTGGCATAGAGGCAAAGAGAGGGAGTGAGGTTGTGTTTGTGTGTGTGTTTTAATAATGTACTGTACAGAAGAACATACAGTTCATCTGATCAATAGGTATGTGCCAGAACATTTTCTTACCCATTTATTTCTAATGGCCGGTCATTTTTGACCGGAAATACACATGGGTGTTCTAAATAAAACACTCAAATTACTATGAAAAGCATTGAAAAATGTTCCGTGTGTTCAGATGTCATGGAGCCTCATGATAGTCAGAATAAGTTACCAATATTTATGAGAGAAAATAATGGTCAGTCGGTCACATTTGACCATGAACAGGATGGTTAATAGACTTCTGCTGTCATGATTTAGGACTGAAATAAGTTCACCACGAATGAATGCATATTGCCCTAAACAACTTGCCGGTGTAAGAAACGTCTTGGCATATACAAAAACCGGAGCCAATAATTCATGAGAGGAATGAAGAAAAATAAGGAAGCAGCACATCCTTTTGTTGTGAGCCCGGAGGCTTGCATAATTTACAAGTGGTTAACGATCCCTCATTAATTGAGCAGCATGCCTGGCGATTCTGCCAATGGTACTGTATGCATTTAAAGTGTGAAAGAATGGCAACATCCTCTGTTCTGACCTCCATCTGTCTCCCAGTTAAAGGAGATTAAAAACGTGATTTTGTATTCCACTGTTTGAACTCCTTCATGGTTAGCTTCATTTATCAATGTTGACACCATGCATATAGAGAGAGACAGAGAGAATTAAGAAAAGATGTCTGATTATCCTCACATATCCATTTGCTTTGATTCGTTGCACTTGGCTTTTACCTACTACTGGTGAACAGTGGCAAGTTTATTGTGTTGTCCACATAAAGAACAGCCTGCTTGGAGACACATCAATGGGTAAAAACTGGTTGGTTCTATTCAGCCACAATTGTTTTGCACCCTTTGTGTTACACATTTTTTTACGCATGAAAAAATATTGTTATCAAATCAGTTGATAGGAATCTGTATGTGTTTATGACCTTGTTTAGATATCAGTTATTGGAAATTAGTGAACATTCTGCTTATACTGTACACGTTGTGGGGCAAACAACCTCTCTCTTCCATTAGTTATCCATCTGTCATTAGTGCTGGAGAAGAAGTTCTTCTCATTCACAGTTTCACCTTCACCCTGACCATTTCTGAATGAGATATTAGTAAAGATTCCACAAACAGCCCACAGGGTCTTCATAGAACGGCAGCGGTCAAGTATTGCTGCTCTGTCTGAGTTAGCTCACCTCAGGCCCCTGAATGCGCACGAGAAGGACACAGTAGATGGAAACATTTGATAGTGTAGCACAAAACGCCTGATGACATATTATGTCCACTCTGCCCTTTACACCCACATCAGCTCATGTGTGTCATGGTGCTTTTCATCGGCTTGACCTCAACATTCAACACAGTGATGCCCTGCAAGCTCATCACCAAGCAGCTTTCCTGTATAATTCCTGTACACAAAGTGGTATGAGGCTGATGAGATGGAAGTGCAATCAGGAGAGGTCACAGGTCACAGTTAAACAAATGAGATATACTGTGTGGGACATTTGGACCATGGGTTCATCTCAAAAGGACACACAAACTGGCACATGCTCAGAAGCCACAAGTGCAGCTTTAACGCAGGAATTTGTTCCGTATTCCGTAGATGACCCCCCCCCCCCAGGTTGTAGGTCAGATCCGAGATGACGATGAGACGGCCTACTGGGACGAGGTTCAGCGTGACAAAGGAGATGGTCGTGGACTTCCGGTGGAGCCCTGGACCTGGGCCTCTAACATCAATGGAGCTGAAGTTGATTGTATGTCAAGCTTTACGTCCCAAGTGGCCCAACAAGCTTGCCAGCATTCTAGGATATAGTGGACTGTACACATGTAATAACCAACTTTACATACATACAACATTAAACAAAGTAAAAATAAATCGTAAGAACTCTTTCAAAACCGCCCTTGAAACAGACATGTGAAGTCTGCATGAAGGCCACCCCCCCCCCCCCCCCCCCCCCCTAAAAATAGAGAGCAGGGTGTAGAAGAAGTATATATTTCTAGATTTTGTGCTCATTAATTCATTGAATTAATATGTATCCGTGTGGGTAAAAAGACAGTACTGATGTTGAATCAGATTTTTTTTTTCTGATGTTCACATCTTCGGCTAAATGAAGACAGACGTTTTAAATTATTTGCATAATTTATCTCGGCTAATAATTTGTTATTCATAGGTTATGGGAAATTGGCAGGCGTGTTTGCCTCAGTGTCTCTGTGAGAATCAGCTTTTGGAAAGTCATTATCGTACATCTGATAGAGTGCTTTTTTCCCTTGCAAAAAAAATAACATTTCATATCACTAATTACCAATACCAATACTGTATTGATTTCAGCACTAAGCAAGTTTAATTCACCGGATAATAGCCAGCAATTTCTGTAGCAACTGGACTGTGCATATTTTTTTAGCATCCACCTTCAGCTGCCTTCATATTTCAGGTTGGAACTTTGCTTGATTGCCAACAGATTTTTTTTCTTGTCGCCACCTGTGAAAACACAGTTTTCTCATCATACATAACAGGATGAAACAGAAGCAGTCAGGACCACCCGATGGAAGTGATAGGCCTACTAATTCCAGAGGTGAAACGGTGAGAATTGAGATCCACAAGTTGACAATAATGACTCACAATATGCATAGCATCTTCATTTTCAGGAAGCCCTTAATTACCGCTGTAATTAGACATATCAGCAACATATGAAATATATGATTAAATCACTCTTCGCGTGGCGTGTTTGTTTGTTTAAAAATACATTTCATTTAGATTTGATGACTTAATGACAGTTTAGTTCCCAACTTTTAATTGAAAACCAACAACGTTTCAACACTTCTTTAGGCAACTGAATTCAGTTAACTGAATAAAACCACTAAAATCACAGAATTTTGCTCATGACAAATGCACTGATCAAAACCTTTGTTTACAGTAAGTTTCTTGAACTTGGACTTCCACTCCATATGATTAGACATTTTTGGAAAGTGTTTTAACCAATAAGCCTGATTTTGTCAGATTCACATTGTTCACATTGTTTCAAACACCAACTCAAGTGTCAGGCTTAGGCCTATCTGGTTGAATCATATCATGTCTCCATGGAAACAAGGATGGAATGAATCTTTGGAGGACCTTAATCATTTTGGTAAGTACTGCAGATGCCATGGTGGTCTCTGTGTACATAAATCCACCCACAAGCTGATATCAATGCGAGTGAGATTGGATTTGTAGTGCACTTTGCGATATAGTACCCATATTTCTTCGAACAAATGGAGATGTATCCCATGTTTTCTGACTAAGATTAATTACTGCTGATGTAGCATAAATCTTTAATCTTTAGACCAGCGTAATATTTTCCATAAGGCCAAATGTATCAATCTTGGTGCATGCATAACCTGCTGTAGGACCATGTGTCCAGTGCACAGTCCCACCATTTTTGAGGATTTTCTTCCGAGTTAGCATGATAACTTTGAAAAAAAAAAATAAAATAATAATTTCTGATTGTCTGACACTGGATCCATATGAAGAAGATCTCGTTAAAAAAAAAAAAAAAAAAGAATCATTGTTCAATATCATTACTCTTTGGTCACTCTAACCACCATAGTAAATTGTTGAATTTGGAAAAAAGGCTTCACAACAATGGAATAAACTGTAACATGACAGTTAACACTTTCAGAAACCAAAGAAAGTAGTACAACAAACAAGTCAGTGTTTTTCATACTGTTATCAAAATACACAAGTGCTGAAAACAGTCAGCTGGGTTTTATGTGGCAAAAAAAGAATGCTTTAGATAGTGATTCCATGCTGTAAATGGTTAACTTTTACATAAAGTAATGGATGCAGAACATGATATGAATTATCCCAAGGGGGCTTGAAATGTTACCTTTCCTTATGCATGCATGGCAAACAGAATTCAAAATGATATCCAACAACAATTACTGCTTTCAAAGGTTCCCCAAAATGGACTGCACCCTGCAGCTACATGAAATATCATGTAGCTTTTCATCATGGCACACTCTGCAAGGCGTGTTGAAAAGTAAACAGTGGCACCAAGGTTCCCTGCTCGCACAGGATGTGGAGAAAGTACTTTGTGCTGTTTTTCAGATAAATTATTCCCAGAGTTTGTAGCACATAATGTGAAAACATGAATTAACAACAAACTACAAGAACTCAGCCGTGCTAATTCTCTCTCTCTCTCTCTCTCTCTCTCTCTCTCTCTCTCTCTCACACACACACACACACACACACACACACACACACACACACACACACACACATATCTCAGTAACACAGAGACATTTTGATAGGGTGACCTGGATATGGGTAGCTAGCTGAGTTTCTGCTGACACTTGATATGTTGGAGATCACATGAGAACTCATTATTGGGTCTTCACCTGTGCCTGTGCTTTCAGACATGGTTTCATTGGGAGAGAAGTAAATAGTCTTATAGTCTTTTACTCTGTCAATGATGTTTCCATATCATGTTATGCTACAAGGTCTAATTAATTATATACATAGTTACATCATTTCATAATTATTATGTTATCACCAGTTTGGTTTATTACAGTAATAGACATTATCAATCTTAATCTGTTCACTTCACACTAAAATCTAATAGCAATGTTGCTGTGACTGTAATTCCTCGAGTTAACAAGCTGATTTTCCACATATGAGACAAACAAACCGACGTCATTTGAATCAGCCTCGCGCCCCTGCATGCTACAGTACATTTGCCTGCTGCCTCTGTCCATGTCATGCTACGCTAACGCGTCCGGGCAGCGCCGCCCCCGTATACCGCGCATGCATGCAGTGCGTTGCCGGAGTCACAGCCGGGTCTGAATTTACATTCCGTTACGAGCGGGCCCGTGTCCATCAGTTCCAGCGCGGCACGGCTGACCCGGTTTTAAGCCGTGCGCGTGTTTGACTTTGAGCCTGGCTGACTGGAAAGGAAACGAGGGCGATCTGTCACTCTGCCTGCCCCCCCCCCCCCCCCCTGTGGGACTCGGGGCCACTGTTGCTGCCACTGTTCCGGCGCTCCAGAGCCACCACTGCTATTACACGCATGAGGTCCCCCGGGGGGTGCAGGGAAATTGCTCAGCATAAACGACAAAAGGAGAGAATCAAAAGGAGACCTTTCCGTGAGCGGCACTTTAATAGCGGGTGCGGCAAAACAAAACTGAAGCGCCGGAGTGGCCCCGCCGCTGGAAGACACATGCAGTGAGACATTTGGTGTGAATGTCTTTGATATCCACGTCTCTGTGTTAGGACTTTGTTTTCATCACCGTCGAAATTGTGACAGTGATGCGACGGTGGCACTGAGAATCTTTCATCTATAGCTCTGGATGACACTCTCCCTCTGTGAGGATACAAACACAGGGCTCTGTTCTGCCCTTATGTGGGGAAAGGGATATTAAACCCTGTATGACTCTGTCTGCTGCTTTGTCATCTGTTTGTTCCCCCTCCACAGACATCTTAGTAGCTCTGAAACTGCGAATGGAAAATCTGAATATGAAGTGTGCTATATTCTCATCTATGCCTCTTGCTTAATTTCAAGCAGAAAATATACCCTAGGCGTTTGATATGGCATCAGTTTCATTGGGTAGACCACCTACACATATCCTGGGTGAACTCAGATGAACCAGTTATCAAATCTGAATTTGCTCCAAAGGTCGTTCTGGAAAATATCTCATTGATTGTCTGTTTCTGAATTTCCAAAAATGGAGGACCCAGGAACATATTTTTTTTTCTTTGGGATTGAGTAAACAACTGCATTTAAAACCAGATTTGTTTTCTGCACCTCAGAAATGATTGGGTGAAAGTGCAATGCACCAGTTTTAGTTTAATTTCACTGCTGGTTACGCCTCTGGAAGTTACAAAACAGGAAGTTCGCAAACTGACATCAACTGGATATTTTCCAGACAGAGTTGCAGAGCAAATTTGCAAACAGTTTTGTCTGGGTTCACCCAGGCTAACCTACACAGACTTAAAAAAAAACATCAGTTCATCGGAGTAATATTGTTGTTGAAGTTACTGAATACCCTAATGGTATTTTCAGAGTGTCCACAGATAATGAGCATCTGTAGATAGTCTATAGACACTCTTCACTCTTCAGAGAGGATTTCTGGTTGAAACGTTCAAAACCAATGCAGATACGCGTAACAATCTCTAAAACGTTGACTGTAAAACATGTTTTTGTTGTTGTTGTTTCCAAGTTATCTGTGTTGTTTTCTGAGTTGCTTGAAATACCGTAGGAATGCACATGTTTGTTTTATGCAGTTGGAGTTTATAGGAGACCGTCCATGTAAAGTGTGGACCTGGATGTGGCCTGTAAGTTGTAGCTTCACCATTAACCCACTAGGCTATACAGTCGATTGGCTGTACTGCATCAGTACCTCTATGGGGCCAATTTGTCAGGGAGACTATAAATAAATGCATGAATATTTATGCTGATATTGGAGATGCCATTAAAGATGCAGTGTGCGATTCGTATTTCTGAAAGGTTGTTTATATTTGAGGCAATCACAATTGACAGCCAATGAAATGACACCCCCTGTGTTGATTTGCAGAGGTTGTTTATGGCTCAGTCAGTGCTTCTATGTATGTTTCTCATTTACAATTCAAACTGTGCACACTTTGTCTTTTTGTTTTTGAACGGACAGCTCAATGATTTTGAGGAGCGATTGGCTGAATCTGACAAAAATGTTTATGTGATTAGAATCATGGTCGCCCCTTTAACTTATGTTGATGCTGTTTGCCAAAATCGTATATTTGAAAAGCACTACATGAACACAACAGTGTTTCATTGAATAAAACTGAATATATAATCTTTATGGATATGGAAATTATCCCATTTTGAGCATGGCTGTTTCAAAGTATTACCAGTAATCGTCAAATACAGCCCAAGCTTTTCTATTTCAGAGTTTCTACCCTGGTCCACTGATGTTGCCCTTCATTAAAACTGCCAGTGGGATGACTGCTCGATTATAGTTTAGTACTCAGTGGTATCTTTTCCTAAGGCAAAAACTGTTCTAAGAGTTCTCCCTATCCAAGCTTTGAAGAATAGCACTAGAAACCTGGCTGTGATGCACATTCAGCTCTATATAGGACTCGATAGGACAATTGTTTTGGTATGATCCGGTAGAAATGTTAAAAAGGGAACTCATCATAACACAAGTTGGTGCAGCCCCATTAATGTGCAACAGCAACTTCCCTTGTACAATTAGCCCCGAGGTCTCACCCCCATTCTAAACAAATAGGAGAATGACACTGCAGGCTAATTCAGACAGACGCATTGTTAGCGCTGCATGAAACCCATTAATGGATGACTCCGAGGGAACTAATCTCGGGAAATCCGAGGAGCCTTAAAAAATCGCAGCGAGGATGACACCGTAATTAGTTTGGCTCATGTCTGGATCAGCGCGCGAGAGCGCGCGGCGCTCGTGCCGGTGATGGAGAGAGCCGCGGCGGCGGTGGCGGCGGCTCCGGCATCTGGTCTGCGAGTGCCGGCTCCAGCCCCGGTAAAGAGCCAGCAGGGCACTGTGGACGGGGCGCTGGCAAGACACTGAGCCAGACGCTGAGCCTCCTCTGTCATGGTTCATGAATAACAAGGTTAGCTTTGTCATCTGATAAATGTTGTCATAAGTCTGTGTTTGTGTGTTTGTGTTTGTGTGTGTGTGTGTGTGTGTGTGTGTGTGTGTGTGTGTGTGTGTGTGTGTGTGTGTGTGTGTGTGTGTGTGTGTGTGTGTGTGTGTGTGTGTGTTGTGTGTGTGTGTGTGTGTGTGTGTGTGTTGTGCGAGCAGCGGAAATGATGCGATAAAGGCAGAGGAAATAAAGGCTACGGACGACGTCTGGTGCCAGGCACGGCGAGTCACCATGTCAACAGACTGTAATGGGCAGCGACAAGCCCCATTAGTGAAAGCCAGGCAGGCTGGAGAGAAGGGAACTGTCCAGCCTCCTACGGATCTCACCCTTAAGTGGGAATCATCACCCTGTGTGTGCGTGTGTGTGTGTGTGTGTGTGTGTGTGTGTGTGTGTGTGTGTGTGCGTGCGTGCGTGCGAGCGTGCGTGCATGTGTGCTTGCTCGTGTGTGTCCGTGTGTGTGTGTGTCCTACTGATGACTGGGACTCATGGTGTGCACAGCTTCCATTCTTGGCATCCACGACACACTGTTTTTTAATCATCTTTTTGTCGACCATTTTGTGTCGTGCGAATATCCCCTCAAATGTAACGAGGCTGTTGCGTTGAGTCTCGCATGTGGATTGAGTGGAAATTGCTTGTCATTTAGTTATCACTTATTAATGCAAATGATGGCTTTGCATTAGGCACAGTGGATGAGCCGGAGACAGAGATGCTCAGCCTGTGGCATCCAAGAGTTATACCGCATAACTTCGCATGTTCCTTCATGCAATAAAAGCAAAGCGCACCGAACAGCCAAACTCACAAGAATCTGTGACATCTGCTGTGAGATAAATGACACCCTTATCACTATGTTTGTGTTGGATGGGTGAGGGGTGTAGACAGCCCAGTGATTTAGTTGTCAAAAATAAACTATCCAGGCTTGTCCCCGAGCTCACTCCGCCACACTGCAGCACACAGGAGAAGTAAATCTTTTCAATTGTAGTCTGGACTCTCTCTCTCTCTCTTTCTCTCTCTCTCTCTCTCTCTCTCTCTCTCTGTGTCTATCTATCTGTCTCTCTCTCTCTCTCTCTCTCTCTCTCTCGCTGTGTGTGAGTTGATGGGGGAAGGGGGAATAAGGATCTTTATTGCTGTTCCCAGATTCCTGGGTAAGAGAAACATGGGGGGGTTGCTTCCCTGCCAAAGCAGACTGCATGCAGCTGCAACTGTAGGAGTTTGCATGTTACGATTCTTTCATTGCCTCCACCACCTCCATCCCCCACACCACCCCCATTCACCACTAACCCACTCCGTCTCTTACTCACAGTTCAAATGGTTGGTTCCAGTAATGATGCTTTAAAATGTGTGATGCCAACTACTAGTGTGGACACTAGGAATCCTTTCACCCATCATTTATAGAGTGTTTTCTTCCCCTCTTTATTCTTTAATGGTCAGTGCCAGGAGCAAGCTGATTCCTACCAATTAAAAACATATAAAAAGGCAGAGAAAGAAATAATTAACTTGTGTGAATCCCACTCAGAGAAAAGAGAGTGCAAAAATTGTATCAAATTTTCATTACAGATGACATTGTTTTTCTTTCCGAGCCGCCTGTTTTGAAGTAAATATGACTTTTTGAAAGTTACAGAAATTACACTTCAGTCTACTGAATGTCATAGAACTGGGGTAAAAAGTTCAGAAGCCAAAAGTTGTTATTAATTGTGATGTTGTGAAAAACAATAAATAGTTTAATAAATAAACAATAATTCAATAAATATAGGCTCTCGGAAAAACAATGGGTTGTCTCCTAAATCCACAAAGAGTGGCCATAGAGAACAGCTAAGATTTCAGACTGTGTGAACCAGGCTGTGTTTCCTTTAAGTATACACCAGGTGATTCGCAGGTTAATATACGACACTGAATTGAGGGCTTAGGAGCTTGCGTGTAAGTGGATTTTCCATACCGATGTCCAATCCTCGCCCCAGGGACCTCCCAGACAAGACGTCTTATTCCAGAGAAGTTGATATCTGACCATTTGTCAACTTAAAACCCATTAAAAACATGGCTGGAGGGGGGGATACAGTGAAAATATTGACCTTCACGGCCCTGAAGAGGGCTGAAGAGGGCGCTCAGAAGAAGAAAGGCGGCCCCAGCTGAGAGGCGAGAATGGGAGACGTGGAGTTTGTTTTTGCTGGATTACTTCGGAGCGGCTGTCCGTTCGTGGAGCCCCACAAACGTGTGATCAACATGACAGCGACCTCTCCTCCCCAACCTGCAACTGTCAAAGCAGGAGAAACATTAACAGCCTCTCGGGCAGCAAAAATAAACTCACCTGAGAAATAACAGGCTTTGTTGATAACCACTAGTCATTTTAGCCCAATTTAGACCTCACCTCACAGGACCATGTTAGCTAACTAAACAACTCTTTGAGTCCTCTGAAATGAAAGCCAAGGCTATTTTGATAACCCTCGAAGCATTAATTATTGAGTTAACACTAGGCCACATTAGTGTCACTGTGTAAGCGGCTAGTGTGAGAATCATGTAAGACTATGGGTACATTTTAATTATGATGCATTTCATATGGCTTGTGAATGTAAAAGTAGGGCAGCACTTTCTTTTATGGGGTCCTTGTTCCAGTGTATCTATATAATGAAGTACAATGTAACAACGTAACAATATAATATTACGTACTTATGTTGTCCATATACAGTGTATTTTTGTGTGCGTACAGATCATTAATACAAGTGTAATAAGAAGTGATTGTTAAAGTACGAATAGGTTAAGGTTAGAACACCTCTTATTACATGTGTACTAATGATCTGTATATAAAAATACATAAAGACAACATAAGAACATGATATACATGTTGTAACACTGTACTTCATTATGCGGATACTGGAACGAGAACCCAGGAAACTAAAGTGTTACTAAAAGTCATTTGGGATTTAGCTTGCAACGCTGGGAAGATTATGAGTGAATGAGACTAATTATGTGGGTTTTATGTCAATTGTTTACTTTCCTTGACTCTGTTTAGTCTTTGTGAAACAAAGCGCAGCACTAAAAACAAAAGTTTAGACACACATAAACACAATATTTGGCTGCTTTTGCATAGTCTGGCAAACGTGCTGATTGTGTGTTGTGGTTAGGGAATATTTCTTTTGTTGAACTGAGCAACAAATGAGGTGGTGAATTGCAACCATGTGACAATAAGTGATTCTGAGTTGAGAGGATAGAGGCTTGGCGAAATGGACATGTCATAAAAAGCTAGAGGCACGGCTAATCTTCCGTTCGTCTAAAGTTTCCTACACAGCTAAGAGATCTGAATTATTATATTCTTCCTTTGGGAAATTACTCACCGTATTACCATTGTCATTTGATATGAAGCCCTTACTTTGACAAGGTGGTCATATTTAATAATGGGCTGGATATAAAAGTATGCATCAGTGGGAATGATGGAAGTGAAGGCCAACTTCAGCTGAAATATAATAATGACCTTTGCTCTGAAATGTACCTGCTCGGTGAGGGTGAGTCCATGTTTAATTAACTACAGGTAGAATAGTCATCCTTCCAGGCGATACAGTGCATGATCAGGAGGAAACGGACCCTTTTCTGGCTCGGTGAGGTAATGAGCTAGAGGAGAGTGCATTCCTTCAGCGTAAGTAGACGTCCGCATTTCCTCCTCCTGCTCTCATGGTGGATGGAGACCCGTAGTGGGTGCTGACAGGGAGCACTAAATTACACTGAGCAACATCCGAGCAGCTGTTTGGCAAAAAAAATAGAGACATAACTCTTTATTTTTGTCTTGGGAAGTATGGGATGTATGCAAGTTGGCGTCATCACAGATGACCAGATGACCATGACCACAGAGCTTTCTGTCACGAACATACAGTATAGCTATAAAGTTATGTGTGAGCTATAGAGTCATGACGGTTAAACCGTTTACTGAGACATTGATATTTCATGCCATTTTTGTGTCATATGTCATGTTTTTTAAATTATTATTTTAGATTCATTCAAGATTTAAAATATTCTGTTATGAAATGATATGCAGAAGATGCCAAAATATTCTCTTGCAGACAGCCATGGTAGTTAGCAGTGAGTGGTGGTGATGGTGTGTGGGTGGTCCACGGTTTTAATTTCTCTCATTCTAAAGGTCAACGCTTGATCGCCAAGGACTATTAATGTAGCTTTCACTGCTTCCTTAACTAGATATACAAACTTTTTTTAATTAGGACAAACCTGACAATAACAACAAAAACAACATCAACAATGGAATACATAAAAAGTAAGGGCCTAATTATCTTTTGGCCGTATACTGGTTGCCAGCCACACTATAAAACTAATTACCAATGTCTGACAGATGGTTGGGGGCTTGCAGAGGTAGTGGGTGGTACTAGGAGTTTGATTTTATACCAAATGTTGTCTCAATAGTCCACTTGAGGAGCACTTTGTTTGAAAACCGTTGGCTGTTAAGGAGCAGAATAAAAGGCATTGCTCACAACAATGCTATTTATATCTTGTCTTGTTTGGGCTTGGATAAAGCTGAGTGTTATCTCAATGTGTGTGTTTATATTTGTGCTAAAGCTGACCTAAGAGCAAAACAAAACATTTCATTGTAACGATTTTATCCCTCTTTTTCATTAAAAAACAAAACAAATATGATGGAAACAGATATGCAAAAGGCGTCCTACCCACCAATCCAGCCTACATCATATGAGATCCAGAATATTTGCTCATTTCCACAAGAGGAGCCCCCAATTTCAAGTGTTTGAGAACATTCCTTGCACCCAGAGACTCCTCTACTTTAAGGTAACTGACAACTCTTACATTTATGCTTTGCTCAAATTGGTACATTTGCACCTGCAAGAGAGGACCATGTGCTTTCCTGTGGCTTAAATTGTGATAGCTTCTGTCAGCCAAGTTTTGAGCCTTTTTCATGTTCATGCATTATAAATGCTTTGAAGGGCATATGCATATTTTAGCTGACATGAGTTACCCTTTGAATATGACACGATTTGCACTTTAAAGAGAGAAAAGAGGCCTTCTTATTGGGATTAGTCAGTGTGCATACACAGACACATCCCAATGTGCCTTTTGGTGCCGATGATAGATCCAACTGAGGAAAGTTACCCAATAGGTAAAAAGTGCACTTTGAAAACACTGTATGGATTAACACCTCTGATGGTCAACACTGTTGCTTATAAATGGCTCTTAAAGATTCATCAAATAGTGAGGTTCAACTGAGTTTTCAGGGTTTTTTCTTTCTTTCTTTTATTTCAAAATTATAACCATGGGCAATACAGTATATAATGGTGTCTATACACTATTCATGGAACTCATCATCTGTACCCTGGTCTCTTTTCTAACATAATGTACATATGTAACCATCTCAGTAAAAGGTCATGAGCAGTTCATTCGGTTGCTTCTAAGGAGTGGTGCCGATGACATGTAGAGAAGGCGTTCACTGATGCACACGGCCATTCAAATGTGCTTCTTTATTTGAAAAAGGTGCAAAATGCTACATCCCACATGCTACACATTCCAGAGTACATGACCTCTTCCTCACAGTCTACACCTTGTAAACTATAAGGCATTTGACCGCCTGTGTGCTCTAGTGACCTCCCTCTGCATATGCGATGATGTCATTTGAGACATGCATGTTTTAGGCATTTGAACCTGTCTCTGTGGAATGGCAGTAATGTTGCCTTGTCAGCTGGCATAATGGTACTGTTGCTCTCTGTGCTGGTGATCAGTCTCTGAAGCTGTGATTGTAAATATATACCTCTATCTTCATACCTCTCTCTGTCTGGGTATGCTGTCTCAGATCCTCTGTGTCTGCACAGTCTTTGTGTCTGCTATGTGAAGGACTGGACATTGTGGCCTTTAGGGCACAGACTCCACACACCCCATATTGGCCCTACAGTATGTGTAGGCATGGTCACAAGGTCACATAGGATATATTAGTGAGTGGGGATGCAAAGAATCTTAAGAACCTTAAACGAGACTTAAAGAGACATATAGAACCCTTGCAATCATGTTATTGTAGCCAAGGGATTGCAAAAGGAATATTGGCCACATTTAATCCTCTGCAGCACCTATCTGCACCGGTTTGGTGTGTGTGTGGGCGGGATGAGTGTGAATCAGTTGTGGCCAATTGATTTAAATGAAAAGACATTTGAGGAATCCATGCCCTTGAGCGTGCCTGTATTACGGAGCATAAGATAAGAATTAACGGCAGCGTCGAGACACTTCGTTTTGAGACACTTTTGAGACGTTTCCCTACTCTCTCTTCTTCACCTCCTCATACTCTTCATCTTTCATGCAGAGTGAGAATGTGAAATATGCAACCTCGCCCGGTCTCCCCCCCCCACCCCCACCCTCAACAACACACATATCGTCATACACAGAGCATGAAATATCTGTGTGTCTTTGAGGCACAGGCTTCAAAACAAAAAAAGGCACATGAGAGAGAGAGGCTGGTGGATTAGAAAAGCCATTTGTAGCAGCTGAGCTGAGCTGAGCTGAGCTGAGGCGGACAGATCTGCCTGCCGCTGTTTTGGGCATCATAAGTGCAGTCAGTGTCCCTATCTATCGGAGGGGCGCACATCAAAGAGACCCGAGCGCAAGTGGCTCTCTGGGCGTCCGGCGGGGGTCAAGGTGAGCCGACTGAGGGGCTTTGTCCTTCTCCACTCCAGGCCCTTCACCTTCTGTGCACTCCACCTGGTCATCGGAGCGGCAGCGGTGAATCACAAATACTGAAGGAGGTGGAATTTCCTGAATAAATACAACGTGTGCGTGCGTGTGTGTGTGTGTGTGTGTGTGTGTGTGTGTGTGTAGGTGGGGTGAGTGGCTGTATTGTTTGTAGGGGGAGGAATGCCTTGGCTCTGCCACGAGAGAGCTGTTCTTAAGTAGGTGAAGATTGTTTGGGATTGTGAAGGACCGCTGTCTAGAAGTGAAACCTGTTATCACTGGCTATCAAAAGAAATCAAAGACACTTCTTGCGGGGGAACAATGTGACATTTTAGAACGTATGAAGCCAAAGGAACTATTACAGTCTAGTGCATGATACATAGGCAGCACTTAGTATTTCTTTTAATAGAAGAACCGTGCCCTTAAATGACTCTCATTTGACCTCCCTCAAGCCGTCTCATCAAACTATATAGACTTTGGTGCCTTTATTTTAATAAAAATCTAATTGCCATGTAAGCTTTCTCACTAGTTTCCTCATTAGATGGTTGGCTTCCTTATAGTTTTTTTCCCCCCCTTGCCCAGAACCAGATAAAAATAGCAAGCAGAGGGAGGTTGTCATGAGTGCATTGTGGAATTAGGCAAATTCATTTTAATTGTGCGCACATTCAATTATCTCCTTCAAGTCATTGGCTCGTTGTTATCAGGACTGTGCAACACGTCTCTTTTAATCCGATAAATAGGACTCTCATCACAGTGCTGTGATGGCTAATTCAATATAGCCAGAGAATGGATTTCAATTACTCTGTCTTTCTGACATCTTGAAAGATCAGCACCCACCAAAAAAAACTTTAGGCAAATTATTAACTCCATGCGAGATGAAACAGTTTAGTGGGCTCGTTTTTGTTTGCATTAGTTATTTGGGCTTTTGTGTTCTGACATTCTAGGTGGATATCGTGAGACAGAACACGTATACATCGACATTAAGAGATTGACAGCTCGAGGACCAGGGATTCACACCCCTCGACTAAAGGCTGGACTTGAGAGTGCTTTTTTTTGTGTAGGAAATTATAGTGTGGCGCTACACATCCCACACATGCCATCTCTCAAGTAGTATCCAGCATTGGTAAAATAGCATTGCCTTACCACACATGGTGATCACACAGACACGTTTCTACTAGCTCATTGTAATTGTCCATTGTCCACCGTGTTTGCCGCCTTTTGAATATCAATCAAGAGCGTGACCATAAGCTTCACCTTCTTCTTGGCTGTGAAATTCAATTAGTACTGTATGTGCTTTTTAGTTTTGTCTGAGGGATCTTTCCATCTTAAAAAAAAGCATGGCAGACTCCCATCCCAGACGAGAATTATGATGCATCAGTCGTCGGCCCATCTCTACCTCGGCCTGACCTCACCGTGGGGCAGTGTGAGTGCTGGCACTGCCTGGCAGGTGGCTGAGTAATTATTTAGCAATGAAAACCTGACATCACTCCAAGTGTCCAATACAGCCTTTTACCATTCACTCGGGTTCTAATTTGAGCTTCATCTACGTTCCCCTTGTGATTGACTGCAGACAAGCTATTTGACTGATGGATGGTGTTTGTGTCCTCTTAACCCGTATCCCTGTGGTACTACAAAAAAAAGTTAGCATTTTGTACTGACAGACAGTGCACACCATGTGCATGGTGGCAACTCTAAAGGGAAAAGAACCGAAGAGAAAAACAACTCACATTTACATGTTTAGCAGACGTATAAAGTTAAGCAGAAGGCTATGGCGTAGGAGGAAGGGTTCAGGCTTATCAAACAAAAGGAGGGTGTCAAAAGGAAATGAGCCGTCCTTAGGCTTGTACCGTATGTAAGATTAATTAACCATCCTGATTCCTTCAACAACAATGAATTGAGCTTTCACAGACTTTTAATGCAACTGTTCAGGTTCAGACATATAAACCCTCTCCCACACACACTTCACACATACTGTAAAAAGAACACTTGAGCTTTTTGCACAAACACGACAATCCAGGCACAAACTACTTTTGATTTTCCTCTCTGGGGCAAAACATCAAGTCTCCTCAGGCTCTTGATTAAAAACAAAATGGCAGCACTGATCCTGCTACTCATGGATGGCTGTAACCCTCCTGTGAAAAGCAAGGAAAGAACCCAAACATTCAAACCAGTCAAAACAACAATAATAATAGTGGATAACACAAACACTCTGGGATCTGAAGCAACAAAAGAGCCTAATAAGCTAAACCAAAAAATCACACAACCCCTCTCTAGTGGTCTGGTGCTCCTTACAAGATAGGTGATAACAGAAACTGTAGCAGCATCTGGTCTGCTATAGTCAGTATCAGTAGGAACGCATTACCATACTGTAATAACCACCTAATTAGTTCGGATGGACAAACTTCTGACACAGAAATACCAATAATCCAGCCATCATCTCCTGGATTCATGCTATCCTCCAACAATTTCACACTGTTTGCTCTCGCTGGTGAGAATATCGGTAACATATCTCCAGCGATGTTAGGCGCATAATGATCATAAATAGCGACATTAGAGGGTGCGGAAGAGGACTGGCCAGGCACATCAGTGGTATTGAACATGAGGTGAGAGCCATTCGAGTAATGCTGGCGCCTCCTCCACGCTGATGCTGTGTTGTTCAGTTATCTGGCAAAGTTTATTCTCCCGCGTATCATTAGAGCACAGCGTTTGACAGTGTATGAATTAGTAAACAGCAAATGAATAAACACCCGAAAGAGGAAAGAAAAGCACAAGTGTGTGTGTGTGTGTGTGTGTGTGTGCGTGCGTGCGTGCGTGCGTGTGTGTGTGTGTGAAGGTGTGGGGTTGGGTGTGGGGTGTGGGGAGAGAAGTTATTTGCATTACATGTTATTCAGTAGCACTGCATCTTTAGATTGTCTCAGATGGTAAATTCAAAATGTGCTTAAAATTGGCATCATTTGTCTTCATAAGTATCTTCCCCTCGCACAATATGCATAGGATTTATGACTTTATTAAAAGTGGGTTACAATGCAGCACAAAATAGCACAAAAAATAAATAAAAAAAAAGAGATCACGGCCGAAGTCAACTGCTTTGACATTAGCTCCAATAATTATTTGCAAGCGGTGACTTTCATGGTGCGCAATTAAAGGCCAATGTTGTCAAATAGCCATAGACTATGTCAAAGATGCAAAGTTAATGCAATTTGTTCAGTGCATCCTTTACCACTGCAGTCATTTCAGTTGTCCACAGTATGTTTTGCACATGGTAAAAGAGTTTCTGCTCTTTCCGTTCTCAAAATAATAAATATGTAACGTTTGTATGGGCTTCACTTTAGTTATTCAGTGGTCACTGAGGAATGTTTGTAGGGGGTTAAGGACTTGGGTGCAATGTGTACACTGAGAGTTCATGACAGTGATAACCGTAAGTCAAACCGTGTGTGAAAGTACTGAAACTTATAAGCCTTCTGACACATATCAGACTATAATAAAACTTTTAGCTGTGTGACATGAAATAAAAAATGTGCCGGTGTTTAACTTAACGCTCATGACAAGAGGCTCCATCCCAAGCATCTACTGAGAGCTCTAACTTAATGTCTCTCTGCTAGCAGTTCCCGTCACATTTTAAAGTCTAATGGCTGTGATTTGATGGTAGATATAAAAATATCGCAACTTTATGCCACTCATGTGTGTAATTTTGACTTCAGTTGCTTTCATACTAACAGTTAACAGAATTCTCAGTTACACAGTTATCGTCCCTCAGCTTACTGCTAAATATTGATGTTTAAAGTGATTCTGTATACAGTTATTTTTGTGCTGTACAAGTCCTATGCTGTCAATGGTAGATAGCTTATGGTGAGCTGGGATAGTAATACATTCAGACAACATCTAACATTTTGGTATCATTTTAGTTAACCACATCTGTTCATCATTCATTTTAGACGGCGAGTGTACTATGTGAGCAGTGAGTCTCTCTCTCTCTCTCTCTCTCTCTCTCTCTCTCTCTCTCTCTCTGTGTGTGTGTGTGTGTGTGTGTGTGTGTGTAGGGGGTGTGGGGTGGTATACGCTCTCGCAAAAAAAAAAAAAAGTGTCTTGCTGTGAGACTGTGATTTTTACTGAGACAGAGGAGCCTTGTTCTTCGGAGCAAGGAGATTGGAGAAAAGCGGCGTTTTAGCTTTTAACAAGCGTGCAAGTCTAATTTAATATCTCCCCTGCCATCAATGAGGTGCATTATCTGACTGTAATCATATTCATTACGCAGTGGAGAGATTCACCGTGTCAGAAGCGTGCCAGCTTTAGTTTCGTATAAGAGCACACTCGGCTCGCCAGCTGTCAGCGCGTGTGACAACAGCTCCCAGCATCCGCCGCTCTGCCGTTTGAAAATACACTCTTTGTAACACCTTTATCTGTGGCTCTGGGTGACAGCTTGACACCAAAAGAAACACACTTTCTCTTTCTAACAAGCTGCTTTCTCATATTGGCTTTGTGCTGGTTTTTCTCTTGTGTCAGAATAGCTTTAACTAAAATCCAACACAACTAAATTTAGGCGTCCGGATTGGATAACACCAGGGCCGCATTTCAATTGAATGAATATGCTTAAATGTTCCACTTGAAATATTGTCTCGAGATTAATTAGCATGACAATCCTTTAGCAGACTATGTGACTACCTAGTTGTGTTTGGTCAGTGTTTACACACATAGCCTCTTTTTCATCCTTGCCTTTGTTTTTTACATTTCTAGTTTTTATTACTGTATTTCCCCTCTTGCTGGATGTATCTTAATAGTTTGACTGTTTCCATTCACAGTGCTTGTGCTCATGTAGGCGGCTCAGTAGCGGATGCGACTCGGCCTTCTGCGTCCCGCGCACTCGAGGCCTCTCAGTGCGGAGAGGAGCCGTGGAGGATTGGAGGCTTAGCACAGAGCCTCGGAACCTGGACGCTCCCGCAGTCCGCTGGACGGCAGCCCTCCCGGCCCCCGGAGCCCGTGCGTCACCGTGGCGACGGGCCAAAGGCCCGCGGCCAACTTGCGGTCCTCGGCGAGCGGAGCGCGTCAGAGTGGAGGCATGCAGCAGCCCTCGTGCCTGCGCTGGGAGGGGAGGGCCCCGGTGTGATGTCATGTGTCGGGGAGTAACTTAAACCCGGCCAGGGGAAAACCTGAGGAGAGAAGAGGAGACGCAGCGTGGAGCCGGAGGACTGGTATGGAGGAGGAGGTGGAGGAGGTGGTGGAGGAGGTGCAGGAGGAGAGGAGGGGGGTGGGTGGGGTTCAACAGCAGCAGCAGCAAAGGATGAGGAGGGGAGTTGCAACAGGGGGAATTTTGATGGTCTGATTCAGTAATCAAATGCAATGCAAAACACAGCAGAGCAGATTCTGTTTTTGCCAGTATTTCATTAAGTTGTCTGACAGACGTTTGATGTTTCTTTAGCCCTTTTGGCTCCTTTCAGAACGCAGACTTTCACTCTGCGCAAACTTTCCCTCAAGCCTAGCCGACTGCCAGTGGAAACGCAGAACGAGAGATGAAGAGGGGAGAATTTTAAAAACCCATACAAAACAAAAACAGCAAAAAAAAAAAAATATCACAAGAGGATGTTTGATTTTGGTAGCGCGTGGTAGACACATAGAGATGTCAGGATGGAGAGTCGTGGGCTGTGCAGCGTGTGGCATTATAGCCAGCAAAGCGGACAGCAGGATTGCCTCTTGTGTCAAAAGCCCTTTGGTGACCCTTCAGCATAGAGGCATTATCCAGCCCAGTCCTCCTCGGCCCGCTGAGCCAATCTCTCCGTACAGAAGCAAAAGACTCAAAGCCCCTTGTGGGCTCACCTCTAGCATGCCTAGCATGGCAGATTATAGTGTAGAGCTCTGCAGGGACTTTGAGATAGAAGAGAGAGTGAGTTCTCCAAAGGACAAATACAGCTAATCCACACCGTTTGTTTCTCTCACTCTCTCTCTCTCTCTCCTTCTCTTTCTCTCCTTCCCTTGAGTTTTTTCTCTCTTCTCTTCTCCTTTTCCAAGAATTGCAGGCTGCTGTAGCCGAGTTCACACATTCCCTGAGCGGGGGCGATGAACATTGTGGCATTGGACCTTATTGAGACTATTTGTTGAGTTTAAGGCATCCGGTGTATGGCGGGGTTTCAGGTTAGGTTTCCTCCTAACGCCTCCTGATGCCTTATTAATGTATGTCTCTATCAGGCTCAGTGGTGTATGGGGCAGCGGTAGGCTGGGGCTCATCGGATCTGTCTGTCAGGATGGATGAAGCACAGTGAATATGGGCCATTGTGAAAATGGTGGAGAGGAGGAGTGCAAGTCGATTAGATGATATCCATTCTCCACACGGCACTGAAATGGGGGAAAGAAAAAAAAAACAAAACAAAGCAAAGTGTCTGCAGCCGGCGAAGCTACCATCACAAGTGATTGAAGGTCTATGAGACATGCACAGAGGAGGCTGTGTTGCGAGCCTCTTGTTTGAGTTGCCCTCACCCCTCCCTCAGGCTGTCTCACTCTTTCTCTCTCTCTCTCTCTCTCTCTGTCTCACTGTCTCTCGCTCTCTCTCTTTCTCCATCCTTTTTCCCTCTTTCTTCCTCGCCTCACGTCGAGAACAAAACAAGATTAATTTCTGAGCGGTGGTGTGGACTCGCCGCCGTGCCAAGGATTCCCGGCGCACGGCAGAATCAATAGTGCTGACAAGGGATCCGTTCATTTAACCGATGCGTTCTGACATCCCCTCCCCTACAGTTGGAGTATGACTGCATAAGCTGCTTTGCTTTTTTATTGGGCTCAGGCGATACAGATATCGCATGGCAAAAAAAGGTGGGCTGCATAAGACAAATCAGGTCCTCAGACGCAGTTTGGTGTTGTTTTTCTCAAGATCAATGCATTGTGATGAAATATGTGACCAGCTTGTTAAGCGAAAAAGACAGGAACTGGGTGGTGAATGCATGACTAATGCTGGAGGTTTTATAAACACGTGGGAGGAGTAGGTTGAAGCAGTGTGTTTAATGTATGGGCACAGGGAATGTAAAATAATTCTACCTCAGCATGTAATCAATCTGCCACCTCAATCAGAGAAGCTTTGGACCGTGTGTGTCTCTTGTGTGTGTGTGTGTGTGTGTGTGTGTGTGTGTGTGTGTGTGTGTGTGTGTGTGTGTGTGTGTGTGTGTGTGTGGGTGGGTGCGTGTGGGTGTGTGTGTGCATGCACGCACATATGCATGTACACATTGGAATTTTCCAAAGGCAAAGATCTTAATTGGACTGATTTGATCAAGTGCACAAATCAAATGCACATTTTGATCAATAGCACATTTTGAATATGCCAGTATTACACCACTCTCTCTGTCCTTAAGTTCATATACACTCTGATAGAATCTGGTCTCATGGAGTTGTACTGAAGTACAACAGCATGGCTATGTCTAATTTCTGTAAAACACCTGGCTAAAAATGTCCCTTTAAATTAATAAATGTGTAGGTTAGTTCATTATCATCATCTTCATGCCTGTTTCTGGCAAAGCAATGATCAAATCAGAGCACAAGCACTGTGCATGGAATATGGAACACTGCAGCATGTGCTAACTAACAGGAAGCTAATGTCGTGGTATATTGCTTAACGGAGTTGGTTCCAGACATTTATCTTATTTCAAATACTTTGAGTTTTTGAGTATCAATATGTGTGAAAGCTATTGAATACTTTATGTCTGTATGGCTGTAACAATATGTACAGGACGTAACAGGATTTCAATTTAATTCTTTGTAAGAGGGAGAAAAGACGGTTGGTGTGCTCAACTCAAGATTCCTGGCACTCTAGTGCTTATCACAGAAGCATGCCATTTAGAGGAAGAGAGTCATTTGCTATCAGCGTGGGCTGGCTTCAGATCTTCAGATGCATTTTATATTAATGCAATAAACTGACCGTCAAGGTTGGCGAAGGACAATAAAGGCGGCCAGCTGCTTGTGTGAAAGCGGTGCTTGGAGCCAGCCAACAAATGGCACTTTTTCACAGTCTCTCTTTTCAAACCTTGAGTGTGTCTCTGTTGTGCCTATTCATCTCAGCATCTGCTACTAAGGAAGACATAACTCTGTTAAGGCAATTAAGGGCATAAAATGCAACAAAATACAATCAGGGAAATAGCTTAGCACTGCACTCTGTAATTTTATGTTATGAAATCATTCATATTGCATTGTGAAATGGATTGGCAATGTGAAAAGGCATTTTTCATTTAGATGACAGCAGTATTTAACGTTCCTAGAAACATTTTTTAAAAAATAATTCAGCACACTTGTCTTCTACCACAAACCTGCAATGCATTGTATCTTGCGTTTCTATGCAGGCATTTCAAAACAACTAATACGAAGATTGCCACTGGCTGAAAACATGTTTATCTCTCTACATTACACAATGATAATAACAAGTAAACCTGTCTACTGAAATGTCTAAGAAGCAATGATCCTGTGATATGAAACCCACGCAAGAGACACATGAAGGGCCTGGGCTCTTTCGACAGACATCAACAGCAAGGCTTAATTACTCTCCCTTGAAAGATTCATTAGAGTCCACTGATAATTGGGGAGTCTTTGCTAATCACAGGGCTGTGGTTGGTCATAAGCTGATGAAAAGGAGCAACTCATTAGGTGTGAATGAGTCCAAGCAGCAGATGTGCGGAGTTAGCCCAAGCTGAACACGGTGGCAGGTGTGGGCTTGAACAGATAGGGGAGATGAGGACCCCATGTAATATGAGTCGTACTGTCACAAGCGCCTGTGCAAAAATAGTCAGACACCTTTATATGTTTATAAACATTGCAGCGCGAGGGCCCTAGGTAGAGTCATGGCACTGGAGGCAGAAAGCCTCCAGCCATATTGGACCTAATACAAAACTGACTATATTTTTAAGTGGAGGCTAAGGTAGGTTAAATATAGGGGGGAAGCCTGTGTTAAATTAAATCTGTAAACTTACTCATTTAATCGTGTTGATGTATTTTGCAGTATTAGATGCATCCAGCAAATAAATACACAGACAAAATAGAGACATTATTCAGAGAGGCTGAGAAAGTCCTGCATTTTGTATGGATATTAAATGATTGTCTGCCTCCAGACCCCGGACTCTGCTTTGAATCATGGCCACATTACCAACTCGACCACACAGTAACGTCTGCTGCCCAAATGTTGTCATGTCCATTATCTTTCAAATACATGTCTCTGAGTGGTGATGTTCTAGCTAAGAGTTTTGCATTATTTTTTTTTTTAAATATATATTATTTTTGAGTGGAACAGGTGTGCTAATGGTCTTATTGACCTTCATTTCCAATAAGCTTTAAGTAACTTTTTCTGTGTAATTGGGTACAAATACTCATAAAAGACCTTTGGCCAGGGTTTTGTGAGTGAGGAAATCTTCCTTGTAGTGGCATTCTTGCCTATTAGTGATTATTGTACAGCATGTGATGTTACATGAGCATTGAAGTTAATTAGTCATTTGCGGACTCAATCATGAAGAGGATCACATGTTATTTCATTATTTACAGATACCAACTCATATTCTCTCTTTCTCTCTCTCTCTCTCTCTCTCTCTCTTCTGTCTATCCTTCATAATGAATAGCAAATATAGATGGCATCATTACACAACTGCTATAATAAAGTTCCATATTATCCAATTTGGCTAAGTAAATCAATGCTAAAAACGGTCTACTAATAAATGTGTGCACATATCTTTTAGTAGTGCACAAGTCACATGTCTTAGAGGAACGTTATACTTGTTTTCCACTGCTCTGGGAAAAAAACAACAACTCATAAGATAGATTTGCGCAACATTGGTGTTTTGTCTGCTAGCTATCTCCATAACAGTGTGTTCCAAGCATTGCCTTCTATCCACAACAATAGTTCCCAAAAAAGAACAACAGGATGAGGCGTCTATTTTATACAACTGCCTTACTCTTTGGGCTTTAAATGAACCATCATGTTGCTCCGTCTCAACAGACTAGAACAAGCTGTTCAGCCATTGTACATCATCTGCACTTCTCCAAAAGGAGGGTTGTCTGAGATGGCCAACTGATGTCAGATTACCCAGCCTGTCAAACTCTTCAGAGTAAATCTAAGAGGACAGCTACAGTGACAATTTACATAAATCACATCAACACAAATAAGGAATAAGTGTTTCACTGGAACTGGTTGACTAATTGCTAGGAATTATGAATGACTTCATCAAGTCAAGAAATTAACAGGATGCTTACTGTACATTGGAAATAGTGACAGATTATTTTCAGACAATGACAGGTTATAAATTAGCAAGGATAGTAGGCTATCATTAGATATATTTTCATGATAATGACAATGATAGTTACAAATATTAATATTAGTTACAAATATTTTAACTGTCTTTGACTTTGTTATTTAAAAAGAACTATAATTTTTCTGTTTCATTTATTAGGTTATGAAGCACACACCATTCTTTGGTTATGAAGCACACACCATTCTTTGGTTATAAAGCACACACCATTCTTTGGTTATAAAGCACACACCAGTCTTTCTGCATTCCTCGCAATGTGTGTGTGTGTTGCAAGCGAACTTCTGAAGGATCAAATGCAAAATGCTTGATTACTCCATTTTGACAAGAAATCTGAAGTGATGAAAAAAAATGACATAACCAACCATAACAAATGAAAGAGAGAGAGAGAGAGGGAGAGAGAGAGAGAGAGATAGTGATGTGGAAAGAATGATGTCTTTCTAATCCATCCAAAATTCCTCCTATTCTTGACACATCATCAGTGGCTCGCTGGCCTCAGATTCCCCCCGGACTCTAATGGGGAGTGATGTGGGGCTGCGTCTGGCTGGGGCGGGCGTTCGCTCGGAGGAGACGCGTGACTGTCACCTTGCCTCTCCCCGTCCGCCTGTCTTCCTCGCCCTAACGGGGGCAGACGCGCCGTCGCCACCGCCCTCAACTTATGACACTCACAAGAGGCTCTCTGTCAGGGTCCATTTTTTCCTGAGTTGTCTTCAAAAGCTATTCACCACACACACACACACACACACACACACACACACACACACACACACTTGTGCTTGTTTTCACTTTCAGCCTCTCTCTTTCTGTCGTTTTTTTTTCTCTCTTTTTGACTGCACCTCCCTATCCTGGGCTCTTCATGATACACTCCATCCATTACACGGCTATTGCAGTCATCGCTTGTGCACGGTAGCTTCAGCATCACAATGATTTTGCTCTGTCTACGCTCTCAAAAAAAGTAGCTATGTCAAATATACTGCATATGGACCACCATGTCGGAATGTCCTCTGGCCACCGTTAATCTTTGGAAATGAACAGATGTTGATTGATGAATATGTAGACCTACTGTAAATGTTTTGGACTTCATGCACAGACATAGGCCACTCAATTAGAGCCATTTAAAGGAGAGATCCTGTACGTTTTCACATATAGATCTCCGTTTCTCGAGGTGACTGAGTTCTGTCTGTACGACACAAAATTTTAAAAAAAAAACAGTTGGTTTTCGAGTTGCCACAACTAGCAGCTGATGCAGCCAGGCAACTACAGCACCATGCACACTCTGTGGTCATGAACATGGGGGCTCGCTGGATTTGTCCTAAAACAGCATGTTTCCATAGATGTGCGTCATGCCATTGTGTAGTCAGTCAAGTACTTAGCTATTCTATTCATTTGAAATGTGTGAAGTAATTGACTTGGTATTTCGGGAAGAAAAGAAAAGAAAAGAAAAGAAAAGAAAAGAAAAGAAAAGAAAAATCAGGTCTGTCCCTCTCCAAGTCAAACAATGAGACATTATTATGGACCCAGCGGTTTGCAGTGAGGCCGATAGTCATCTAGGTGACGGCTTGTGTGTTCACCCCTCCAGGCAAACCTTAACTGAAGGTCTAATGGTGCTTTAATGAGAAGGTCATTGCTGACTTTCAAGGAATTTGAGTTAATTAACTGGAAGGCCGTGTCACATTTTCACAGTCATGGCAGCGGTGGTGAACTTTTGAGTGAGCATGGGGAAAAGCTGTAAATAAATAAAGCAAAGTGAGTTTTAGTTTAAAGGTTTAGACAACCTTTGTATGGGTGGAGAGCAGGGTAATCAGTCTCAATGTAAGAAGTACATGGCTCTGTTAACCTACTCAACATAGATTATGTCTAATAGATATTGTAACAAAGCACACAGAGGGGAAAAAGAGACAAAAGAGTAACAATATATCTTTGTGTAAAGAAATGTTTAATTATCTACAACATTTATCTTTTAAAAATCTCTACTTAAGCAACAACAAATACATGAATAATTGAATGGAGGAGGATGGTGGGAGAATAATTCATTCAGGATAATCAATGCACTCTCACAAATGGGTAAATTGTTGAGTTGTAACCTTCCCCTGACCTAGCTCTCCTGGCCAGAGTCCTGATTGATGTTTTTAGTTTTGGGTGATATTCATGCTCTCTCCCTCCCTCTCTCCCTCTTGCTCCCTCCTCCTCTCTCTCCTCATTTAATTCTGAATTTATTTATTTTCGTCTAATAGAAGAGGCAGAGAGCCAAGTAGCCAATGAAAATACCTTGTCAGCATTTCGCATTGGTTCCCATGGCGGAGAGCAGTGAAATCTGAGATGTACTTAAGATGCAGAGGAAAGGCAAAGCCCGGTTTGGTACTGTAGATAACCAATTCCTCTGTAGAATACACCAAACACAGAGCTTTGAAAACACTATTTCCTCTAATCCAGCCATGAATTCAATCCGGTCTGGGCAAGCACACACACATACACTATCACAAACACACACATAGGCCTACTGTATGTGCAC